>NC_088366.1:36066992-36085928 GCF_034508935.2 Berghia stephanieae
CCTAACCCTGTTTTCAGCTATAAATACTATACACGCGGTCTCTAAAGTAATTCAGTGACGGGTCGGTCATAATCTTTGCCAGGTTGTTCTTACATCAAGTAATATTTTTTTTTTTAAATAGGTCCCCCCCCCCTACCCCCTTTATTCCCACACCGGTAGACACACACATGGACATCATGTACCCACTTCTTGAAAAAGATGATGGTACCGGTTTGGAGATACACATACACACACACACACACACACACACGCGCGCGCGCGCACACACACACACACACAGAGAGAGAGAGAGAGAGAGAGAGAGAGAGAGAGAGAGAGAGAGAGAGAGAGAGAGAGAGACAGAGATAGTTTATCCCCTGAACACCTTACATGAAATTTGAATGGTTAACAATTCCTAGTATGACACTTGCGCGTTTGGCCGAAAAGTTTGGTAATGGAAAGAAAAAAAATAATCAAGCAAAGAATGCACGCTCTCTGTGATTACGATCTGCTTTGCAAATTAATAATCATTATTTTTTTTAATGTATTTTGTTTGTTTGGTCGTTTTGTTTTGTTTTGTTTGTTTTGTTCTGTGGTCCTATCAGCAGTTGTTTCCTACCTGGAACTCATTTGGAATACACAAGTTTATATCACCCGCTAGATTACTCACCGTTTCCCAAAGTACGAGTGCGCATCCCTCCCCCCCCCCCCCCCCCCTCTATAGGTTGGTCCCCCCCCCCCTTCCAGCTTCTTTAGCCAAATTGTGCAACCCCTACCCGTTATAATCCCTCCCCTTCTATTGAAGTTTGGCAAAAATGCACCCACCCCCTCTTTTCTATTACTACACCCCTCCCCCCTTCTATTTGATACACTAGAGTACGTGTACATATTAATATAAGCAAATAATACACGACGCTAAAAACCGATGTAAACTGTACAGTACACATTTAACCGTTTCCTCTCCACTTCCGTAAAATAAACGAAAACAAATGAAAACAATGACTCTAAAATCAAACTTTTAAAAGACAAACAAGCCAACATTCAAAGGAGAAAAAAGAAATAGACAAACTCACAAATTATGAGCCGTTTTCTGTTCTGATTATAAGACAACATCCACGTTGTTGTCAACTTCACGTTCTATCAACCCACCATCATTTTCAAAAATTGTTACCATTTACCAAGAATTATACTTCTCAATCCATCTCGCCTGTTCAGTATTTTGCCCTTTTAAAACAAGGGTCCGGTTTCCTTGTTTGACTTAATATGCATTATTTTATGACTTTCCTTATAATATTATAATAGTATTTACTCAATATTGATAATGATAATATTAGAGAATGACATCCGTACCAGGTCTCTGCCCTTGTAAGGTTTTAACGTGTAGACTTGTATCCTTTCCCCTAACCAGTCTTTTTTTTTTTTAATCAGGTAACTGTCGTAATGTGGAAAGACACGTTTAAAAAAAAAGAATGGACAGAAAACTCGTCCTTTAAATATCAATCGATTTAAATGACCCCTATCTTGGCAAAAACTCTCAAAACATGGACTTGCAACGCTTCCATTGCCATGTTGTGTAATGATTAAAATGTTAGGGAGCAGGCACTGGTGTAAGATAAAGAAATGAAAAAAAATGTGCATGAAACAGTGTCAGGCAAAACAAGAAAGAAAAATACAAGAAAAAAAATATCCCAAAAAATCATCCTGTCTCGACTGCGGTATTCATGAGGTCTGAGGTTCAATCCCCAGTTAAGGCAGGCTCATTGTTTGGGATATCTTTTTTTTTTTTTTCCTTTTATTTTTTTTCTTGTTTTGTCTGGCACTGTTCCATACACACTTTTTCAGATATTTATATGTGTATTGATCCTCACGCCCACAACGAGAGCATGTAAGATAATAAGTAGTCCTTCAGACCCATTGAGCTCATAGAGCCGGAGTTTATTCCGGTTTATATAGCGTGCAAACCAACAATATCAATAGCATGCTATCCTTTGGACAGGACGCTACTCTATCGCAAAGCATTTTCCGCTAGATCAAAGAGACTCAGTTACCCAATCACTGCTGGATGGACAGGATCAGAAAAAAATCTCGACTTCAGCCGAGATCCATCGCGATCCCTTTGAGTATGATGGACCTCTTGATAATACTATGTACTGTGAATAAAATGGAGTGAGGATGCGGAGAAAAACAGAGGGACGAGGGGATAATGAGTACATATTGTATAAAATAGAGGAATAAAGGAGGTAGCTACTAACGAAAATTTTCATGATTGAAGTGTAGATGGGGGAGGGGAAGCAAAGATCCTTGACATTGTCCTCGTTTAAAACGGTACCATGCTGAAATCTTTGACAAAGTGGTATCTGGAAATTAAATGAACCATTTGAAGACAGTCGCTACTGTCCTCTAATTAATTTTCAAACAAAAGCACGCTTGTAACATGAAGGGGTGTAGAATTTCCATTTGCCCCGTGGAATAGAACGCTGAGCATTTAGCACTCTTAACCTGTTAAATCCGGCTTTTTGGGATTGTTTTCGGATTTGAAGTTCCTGGAAGACACTGCGCCCTCAGGAAAATTACAGAAAATGCATACAGTCATACAGGCATCATTATACAAGAAAACCTTAAACGGCAATCACGCATCAACAGAATAATAGATAAAGTAAATTCCGCGCTAAGGTTCATTAAAAGGAACATCAGACAAAGCCATACAAACCTGAAAGAAACCGCCTACATAACACTCGTAAGATCTGTAATATATTTATATTCCTATTGTTCAACGCGTTCAATTGTAAAAAGTGATACTAGGCTGCTAAAAGCTGTGGACTGTAGAAAGTAATAAACGAACATGAATATAACAGCTCCAAAAAAGAACTAAATACCAAACACGGAACGTTTCAGGCTCAAAACCCTTCTTCAACCAACAACAAAGACATAGATACATTACTAAATTTCAGATTTTTAGGTCCTCTGTAGAAAAATCCTGGAAAGTAAACAAACAAAAAAAGGTACCTAAGGAGTTCCAAATTGAACGGAATTAAAACAACGCATGGTGCGCAAATTTTTTTAGGGAAATCGCGGATGGAATAGAAATAGGTGTAAAATGTATCCGTGCAATAAATCCGATATAGCGGTGAAAATAATAATTCATAAGCATGACGAATGCAAAGTAATCCTTAAGAAACGGAGTGATCATGAATGTGAACTAATCTTGACAATATCTACTCCAACGATGAATGAAAAACCATAAAACTGAGAAATATAGAAGTCAGAAACACCTCAGTGGCGACAGTTTAGTGGTATTCCAGTCTAGTGTTGAGTCCTTGGGGGTTTAAACATCCAAGGGTTTTAATCAGATGTGTTTCCTGTTTGCATCGAGATACAGTGTCTGTGTAGCAGAATTTCAATACACAAACTTGACCGGCACTGGTGCCGGGATGGTCAGGTAGGTTGAATTGTCGGGCCACAGCTGTATCCGATTTGTTGGCAATGTCCCGTAGTTGCTGTGCAAAGCGATCTCCCAATCTTTCTCCGTCTTACAATGTGCGCATCTAATGGCATACACAAGGTTGCGATAAGTTCAAGTAAAAGATCTTGTGATGGTCCAATCTTTCTCCGGAAATACAGTAGTCTTGTCTTCATGAAGGTGTCTGGAGCCGTCCGGAGTCACACAGAAGCTCCTGGTGCCGTCCAGATGCCATTGAAGCCATCTAAAGCTATCCAGACGGCCTCTGGACGGTTCTGAGGGCCTCCGGTTGGCTTCCAGAAAGCTTCCGCACGGTTCTAGACGGCATCTGGATGGCTCTAGACGGCACCAGACGACTCTGAACAGCTTCTGGACGTCTCCTAATGATTTAAGATGCTCTAGACAACTCTGAATGGCCACAGACGGCTTCATTGGCCTTCGGCCGGCCCCAGTGGCTTCTGTATGGCCCCGGACGGTTCTGATGTGCCTCTGGATGGGTTCGGAATGCTTAATATGGCCTCGTGATGGCTCCTGATGGCTCAAGACGGCTCCCGGAAGGCCCGGGAGCAATAAGTAGGAACGATCATTAGTAATTTATTGGCCAAATAAGGTATATATATAATATACACCATCCTTTTTCACAAACTTCGTCACAGCTGCAGTTCTAGACTTTTTATTTATGAATTCCCATTGATAACTTAATATATTATAGAAGGAAAAAGATAAAGTCACTCTGCCCGTTGTTATTAATTTGTTTAACACCTACATAAGCGACATGCCTCAAACAACTTCCACAAAACTAGGATATGCAGATGACTGGGCCTTAGCATACCAATCAAGAAACTGGGAAGATATAGAAACAACTCTTAGCAAAGACACCACGGCCATGAAAAGGTATTTTGACAGATGGTATTTAAAAATGATTACGACAATAACAGTTGCAACTGCATTTCATCTTAACAACGAAAACTGATGATCAAGATTGATGACACAACACTACCAACTGATCAAAATCCAAAATACCTCGGAGTGACACTGGATAGACAACTAACCTATAGAACCAATCTTGAGGGTACAGCAAGAAAGATAGGGAAACGAAATTGTCTACTCAGGAAACTGGCAGGAACAACATGGGGAGCATCGCAAACTCTTCTCAGAACATCAACCCTGGCCCTTTGCTACAGTGTGACAGAATATTGAGCTCCTGTTTGGACGAGAAGTGCCCATACAAACCTTGTTGATGTGAAACTAAGAGACTCGATGCGAATAGTAACTGGATGCCTGAAATCCACCCCAACAGTCATGAGCGCTATAACACCACCCCACTTGAGGAGAGAGGATGCAACACAGAAATGGATATCCAGAGCTGAAGAAGATAGTGGAACTCCTCTGCAAACCATATACAAAACTGCGCCCCCAACATCAAGACTAAAATCTCGTTCACCTTTCTACCTATCAAAGAAAGAAAACTACAACACGCAAGAAGCCTAGTGCGAGGAATGGAAAAGTAATTAGCCAACTAATTGAAGATCCCTGTAAAAGTCTCCCAGGTCTACAGGATCAACCAAAAAAATACTGGGTAGCTGCAAATAGACTACGGTAAAAACATACAAGAACAGCTGCCAACATGTACAAATGGGGGTTCCAAGAATCACCAACATGCCCAAAGTGCAACCAAGCACCACAAGATGCAAACCACCTCGTACTAATTACCCAGAGACAAAACTGGAAGGGGGATTTGAAACCATCAACAAATGTGATGATGACTTCCGAACCTGGATTGATACCTTGAACATAGAAGTGTAGCCGAACGATACTACTACTACTACTACTACTACTACTACTACTACTACTACTACTACTACTACTACTACTACTACTACTACTACTACTACTACTACTACTATTACTTTTTAGTAATCCCGTTAGTGTTAAGTTAGCACTAAATGATATCAATCAGACTATAAAAGTAAAAGGTTTCACAAAGTCTTGTGTATTGGTATGTTTAATTTGGCTGACGGATGTTGTGAGTGTTTTACATGAACGTACAGCACCAATATGCGAAAAAGTATGCCATGTCGTACTTCGCTCAAGGTCTGAATAATATATATGACGAGATTGTGTATATTGAGTATTTTTCTCTTATCATTTCTAATTTGTTAACACATACATTCTTCTAACCACTTTTCACATACGTCCGACACAGCTACAGTCCCAGACTTTTTGTATGTTGTTTATGAATTATCATAGACAACTAACTGTTATGCAAAAATATTACATGTTGCAATTTGCTCAAAATATTAATAACAGAAATGACGATATCGGTACAAGTACCTATGTAGATATCTCGAAAGCAAAAAATATGAAATATTGAAATTTGTCTAAGGTCATTGATGTTTGTAATTTGTATCTATGGTTTTCTCCCATGTTGGATAATAGATGCAAAATAGAAGATGTGTATTGAATACGACTTATCTTATTGAATTCTGATTTTATATCTTTGTTCAGTCTTGAAACAAAAAGGCCAAACGATTTTGCTGGTGTTTTTTTTTTTTTAACATTTATTTATTTATTTTTTTTTTTTTGGGAAGACAATTATGATCAACATCATCATAGGTGGATAGGTATTGGAGGTGTAGTGACTTCGTCGTGTGGAATAAGAACTGAAGAATATATTTATGTTTTGATCAAGGATTACTGCTGTAAATAGAGCGCCAGAAACTTCTGTGGTCTAATAATTTAATTTCGCATGATGATACACAGATGCTTTGTATGATGACACCATAGATGCATAACAATAAACGATAAGCCGACCTATGTGTAAAATTTAATGCCACCCCCCCCTTTTCATGACACGCCCCCTTTTCGGATGTATTGTCGGTGATATTCGGCGAACTGGGTACGGACAAGTCACAGATCAAGATGGCCGACAATCGGTAAATCATCTATTTTGTCAACAATCTCATTACCTATTACTTATTACTATTATTGTTGGTGCTCTCAATATCCATCAGTTGAGACACAAATGGACCAATTTGAATGGTTACATTTAGAAATTTAATTAGAATTGTGATGACTTCTCCATGATATTAGCGCATTTATAAAAAAATAATCAACAATCTGGTTAGTGTGTACTCTGTCGTAAGCAAAGATAAAAGAAGACTGCCTGACTCATTTTCTGTGGCAGTGACAGAGTGACAAGAAGTTCACTTTAAATTTATTTATTGACAAGTCAAATCGGGTGACATTTCAATTAATTAATGGCTCACTTGAAATTGATTTCTCCAGTCCTTGATCTCTTTTGATATGATGTAGTTTAATGAATGGGGAACATCTCAATTCAATCTGCCTGACTCTCGCTGGACTCTGGCTGGACGGAACTGACTTGACTTGACTGAGACTGAACTGTAAATAACTGAACCTGAGTCCGAGCGAAAAATTATAGACCAGGTGGACTTCTTAAAAAGATAAACTAAGAACTATTCTGGCAGAGTAATCTCTCTCTCTCTCTCTCTCTCTCTCTCTCTCTCTCTCTCTCTCTCTCTCTCTCTCCCCCTCTCTCTCTCTCTCTCTCTCTCTCTCTCTCTCTCTCTCTCTCTCTCTCTCTCTCTTTCTTTCTTTCTCTCTCTTCATCTCTGTCTCTACTCCCCTTCTATCAGTAAATACTATCACTATCATCATGGTGTATGTTCATCATAGAAATATATAATAAGTAGAAGTCATCTGGTTATATTTATATAGTTATCGGCGGAGTATTTATTTGCAGTAGTACAATCATAGCACAATCACTATTCAAAGTGGCAATTCGGACTCGAGTTGGAATAGTCTCCCATGGTTATTCGAACTATAACTCCAATGTGTCTGCGAAAACACAGTGGCAGCAGTGGACAGTGGAACTGATAGAAGAAGAAGAAGAGTCCTGAGGAAATTCTGTTTTTCCCATATCAGAGTGACCATAGAGGATTGTTAAATTGTTGTCCATCTAACACTATCAGTATCAGAAAAATCTTGTCCTGATTTTATTTGGACATCGCGAAAAGTTTCTGGAAAGGGTTTTCCTTTAGACCACAGTTACTTTGACTTTTGTCCTTTATAAAGGGTTTTAACTTTCTTTTAAATCTCTGACTGGGCTCCTGATTATGTGTTGATAGTTACCACTCATACCATCATTGTAATTTTCATTTGCATCAATTTTATGTACTTGTCAATAAATCAAAATAATTGAAGTGACTAGATATCGCACTGATAGAGAGACATAATAATAGATATTGCTCTAACAGAGCGACACCTAAAATAACTTGTGGATTGCACGTGCGCATTGGAGTTTGAGTCCGAATAGCCATGGGAGACTTTTTCAGACTCCTCCGAATAAACACAGCCATCAATATTTGCAGGAGTAGAAGCACTCTCCTAACCTGAAAACCAGTTTTTCCCCCTCACTGAACACACACAACACTGTTTTTCTGTTCAAAATGGTGGTGTTGTTGAATGGCTTGAATTTTAATGAGATGTGTTAGTTTGAGAAGGAAAGAAAAGGGGGGATGATCGTATTATTTGGTGTGATTGAGAATTGAGATTTTGAACATTTAAATTTTTCTTTCAAGTCTGAAAGTTGACTTGATCTTGGCCCATTTTTATTAACACAGACTAGTCTCTGATTTTAGTCAAGGACTTGAAAAAGTTGGATTTTATGTGAGCTGACCAAGCAAGTACCAGACTTAAATCACGGCACATTCGGACTAAGTTTGGCCAAGTTTTAGTCATTTCCTGAGGCCGGACTTCAAGTCTTCAAGTTTAGTTGACTAGTTAATAGGAAACATCATAGCGTCGACACGATAGCAGCTATTTTTATTTTGAGGGAGCTTCGATTTGAAAGAAAAATACGTCGGTTACAAATGATAAAGGCAAAAGTGTCATGTTGCTTTTGACACTGGCTTTAAAAAACTGTAAGATAAGTGCAGATCATCAAAAGTACACATTTTTGTGAGTAAAAACTAAAAAAAAAACAACCCGAATCTAATCTGGCTGGCGAGTTGCGAGTGAACGGATAATTCGAAGTTGAAGGATTTGCTTCAAAGAACAACCAGAAAAACCATTAGAAAATATAGTAGACAAAACTTATTATTGTAACTGACTGCTTTCAACTTAGTTCGACAGATAAATTTTGCCAGACCCTAGTTCATAACAGATGGCGAGTCATGGAAAAACTTTGCCTGTTTTGATGATTTTTTTCTTAAGTTCAAAGTAGCGGAGTAAAGATAATATTAACTCTTTAAGATTCAACCCGACAAAAACCGACAACGGCATAATATTCATGGGCGGGGTAGTCAAAACTGGCCCCAGTAAGTAAAATCCAATCGTTGTGAAGGAAATGACAGGCCCTGTCACTGCCACAGGGTGTTTTCAGCTTTGATTTTTATAAATTTGCCGACAGAAAAGAAAATACGTTTCAGAAATTGCGATTTAAATCCTATTTTATTTGCGGGTGAAAATCATTGACATTGCACTTTGTTTGGTAAAAATCGATAAAAAAATACGACTTTGGTGATGAAAAATGACTTTGAAGACCATTATTGTAAACTTTTAAAAATATTATGAATAATTTATAACTCCCTTATTTGTGGGTCGATTTTGTCATTCGAGGTATCAATTTTATTGTAATAAAGAGATAGGAACTTCAGAGTTATTTTTTCTGATGCGAAATTATTACTTTGTAATTTTAGCACCAAGAAAAATAGTCGGTAAATAAATTTGTTAAACCTCTTTGATAGACCGCCGGGGTCCGTTCGTGTAGAATTGTGAATCAAGCGTCTCAAAGTCTTCGACCAATCACAGGCTATCTATCCAGCTGGCCGAAACAAAGACGCTTCTCCCCGTCGATGTATTACGCTATTGTTATGCAAGGAATATAACACCTTATGGAGTAGGCCTAAAAGCTAAAATCTAAAAGTAAAAAATATAATTCTGAGGAATTTGAAAGTCACATTGCTGAAATCAGCTTGAAAAAAGAAGTACATTGGTCTTTGTTTCATAAAAATCGGTTGAAAACCAACTGTTTTACGAATAAATTTGATTTTAAAAATTGCTTTTGTTTATTTTAGCTTTTTTTAGCAACTTTTTTATTTATCGGCCGATTTTCTTGATTTTTATATCATTCTTTATATCTCAAAGAGACGAGATCAGTGATATACTTTGTTTGTTTCAAATGTAACTAGAACATAATTTGGCTTTTTTACCTATCGACCATGCCTGGATAATTTATTCAACAACGTGGCGATGTGACGCAACTATTCCATGGCCGTCTTCCACTGCATCGACGATGATTCAATTCATTGTTGACGGCTGTTGACACGTGAGCTGCCAGAACGACTAATCGTTGGAGGGTCAAGATGCTCAGTAGCCAATCGTTCTTTGGTCAAAAAACTTATGAACTCACGAGAACAAAAGTTTGAAATTTGGTGATGGACGGACCTATGAAATCGTTTCTGGGCGGAGTTTAGCCATGAGTGACCGTAGAAAACGAAAAGGCGACTACAGATATCAAAGAGTAGGCTTATATCATCAAAGGATGTCTACATGATTGACATGGCCATATAGGGAACTCATTATCTACTCCCCCAAAAAGAATCTGAACACGAGAGGGTTAAGTGTTGCAATAAGTTATTTTAGAGTCATAACTAGTGATTTACATACTTTTATTTGATATTAATTGAATACATCATTTGGGATTAGATTTTTAAGGAAACAACCCAAAAAATGGATCATAAATTTTAATTACTTTAAACCATAATCAAAAATTACATAATGTAATGAGTTTATACATATTAATGATAAATATTTCAATAATCCTCAATATTCACAGAGTAGAAATATATAAAGTGATTTTGTAATGAAGCATTGTTGAGATATCCGCTCACCTGTACAGCAATATCGTTATTTTACAAATTTTTTTAAAAGCGTGATCGCTGCATTGTAGGGAGTTTGATGATCAAAATGACCTGGTTTGAGTAATGCCAATTGACAATCCTGTGACTGAATATGGAAGGATGGCATTGGACAGAAGCTTATTTTGGTTTTTAGAAAATTATACTACCTTTACTCTCTCATGTCCGCATCGTTGAATGATAGGAAGGTGAAAATATTTGCTTAATTGTAGTGAATAGAAATTAATCATGAAAAAGTTTAGTTAAAGGCTCGGTTCCGTCTCCTTATTTTTAAAAAACCATTTCAGTAGCAGGTTAAAGTGAAAAAAAGAACAATTTATTTGTAATCTATATGCCTAGCCTAAGTCTGAGATAAAAAGGGTAAGAGTTGAAAATAAAATTTATGACTTCAGTTTTTAGAACGCATTTTTTTCCTCAAGTTCAGAAATAAAACTTGTCATGCCTGGATGCAAACCCAGTATGTTTGTTTATGAAGCATAACCACTTATTACTGACATCAGGTCACCTCAGTGAAACATCAAGACGCTCAAAATTGATACACATTAGCAGGGGGTAGAAATTAGACCTGTAAATTCTCAGTCAATTAACTGAAATCAGTCAATTCGTCGAATTCAAATATTTTTAAAAAGGAAAGAAAGAAATGAAGAAGAAAGAAAGAATTCATGAATCGTAGTCGAATGACTGTAAAGTAATTAGGAATGTTCCACAGCGCTACTCAAGGGCCGTTTATATTTACGATGGATATATTGCCAAGGCTAAGCGACGCTTCTTAGAATTGCCATGTCTGAACACACCCCAGTGTATTTTCACACAGCCTTGGTGAAATTATCTTTTCACTTTCCAAACCTGTCGTGATCCCAATGGTAGCCAATTCTAACTGAGCCGCCAAGTGATAAATTTCACTGTTTCGTCTAAGCCAAAATTGACCACATTTACTTGGTAGAACCTAAAAGTATGAAAAAGTTTAATGGAAGTGCGTTATGAAGACACCTTCAAATCGAAAGTTGTATGATTGCTACAAGCACATCTTGATTGCCTCACATTGTAAACAAACTGGTTGACCGTTTCTTCACTGATGTGGGTACCTAATTATAAGAAACAATTGTACGTAGCCTAATTAATTCCCACGTAAATTAGTTTTCTGCCATTGTTTTGCTCAAGTGAGCTTACTGTTTACTATTCATCTCGATTCTTTGGATTTTTCTGATACGATACGAACAGTTTCAGTCAATTTTTATAGAGCTCATTTACAGGTCTAAAAATGAAGAAATCAACCTACAGCAGACTAGAAATTTGAATTTTTAGAGTAATAAGATAATTAACATTTTTTTTTAACAAACAGAAATTCATTTTATTCATGACAAGGAGGAATACGTCTTTAGAGTCTACCTTGAGATAGACTGAGAGTTGAGTGCAAAATGGGTAATGAGAGTTAAGTTTTTGATTTAGGAAAAAGGACCATTGTACTTAATGCCTAAAATGATAAAAAGTTGCTGAATGATGAGAACATGTTCATTATGTGCGCTCGACAGGATGAAATATATCACTTTGCAAATGTCAATTTTAGATTAGATCACTCTGTCAACTGTCAATTTAGATCAGACCACTCTGACTTCAAATGTAATTTAGATCAGTATCAAATGTACTTTTGATTATCACAATACAAAATATCCTCGTTTCAGATATAATAAGGCCAGAGGATTTCACGGACAAAGCCCAATGGGTGAGAGTTTTACAATTTAAAATATATTTGCTATCAATCTCTCCCTCTCTCTCTCTCTCCTCTCTCTCCTCTCTCTCTCTCTCTCTCCTCTCTTCTCTCTCTCTCTCTCTTCTCTCTCTCTCTCTCTCTCTCTCTGTCTCTCTCTCTGCTCCTCTCTCTCTCTCTCTCTCTTCTCTCTCTCTCTCTTCTCTCTCTCTCTCTCTCTCTCTCTCTCTCTCTCTCTTCCATCTATCTATCTATCTATCTATCTATCTATCTCTATCTATTCATAAAACCAAAAAAAACACGAAGAATAGAATACATTTTTATATAAAAGGAGAGGTTGATATGTGCAGATATTTTAGAGTGCTCAACTATTTAAAGGATCCTAACGATTGTATATTTTCACCTTATGTTTATATACTCCACTGACCTCGCTGTTTCAACAGCTTTCCTGAAAATTCTTACTGGAATACAAACCAAGTATGATTTGATACAATGGCAGTAATAATCAAGTATGTTGTGCATGCCTTTTTCGTAACCGAAGCATTACTTGGAATGGTTATGATAGTAATAATAATAATAATAATAATAATAATAATAATAGTGATAATCATAATAGTGATAATGATAATAACAATAATATAGTAATAATAATAATCATAGTAATAATAATAGTAATAGTAATAATAATAATAATAATAGTAATAATAATAATAATAATAATAGTGATAATAATAATAATAGTAATAATAATGATAATAATAATAATAACGATGATGATGATGATGATGATGATGATAATAACAATTAGTCATAAATTCGTCATATAAAAAACTAAAATATACATTCTTTTTTACCAGGCCCAGGGATGCCAAACATGACAACAGTAAGGGGCACATATGTACAACCTAATGTGCCAATGAATCCCATGATACAGCAGCAGATGATGATGAGGTTTCCAATGCAGGTATTGCTTCATGAAACTCATGGTCTAAAATGTGTTACACTTAACTTAATCAAATAATATGTTCTTGTTTTCAGAAACTGTTGAAAAAAGAAGTTATGTCAAATCTGTTAAAACTAACAACCTGCCATCATCATTTCCACATCATCATCATCTTTATCTTCCTCCTGCTCCTCCTTCTCTTCCTTTTCTTCTCCATCATCATCAGCATCATCATCATCCAGATCAGGGCTCTGATTCATGGACCGAGACTATGGTAGTCTCAGACTATAGCAAAGCCTGAGACTTTGTAGTCTAAGACTTAGGGAAGTCCGAGACTACGGAAAGTAAGCTATTCATGGAGTCAGACTTCGTCCCTGACTATCAAGTCTCTGACTACGCTAGCAAAGTCTCAGACTACAGAGGTCAATCTATTTTTAACTGAGGATTCCTCGGAAACGTATCGCAAAACGTCATAGAAATGTGTTACTTTTCCAGCTGCGCATGCGTCATACGAAGTAACACAGAAATCATATATATTTCTTCTTCGTGTTTGTTTTGATCGTTTTATTATATTTTTTTGGCCCCACAAATAAAAATAGTGTGAGTGTGAGACAAGTTTAGGCACAACAAAAAAACAATTAAAATGAAATGCCGTATAAATTGGATCGTCTGTACTCAACGATGGTTGGAGTGTGAACGAATCGTTAGCGTGGTGTAATAGAAATGATAAGGCCAGTGAAAGACTGAAATTTCTAGAAATAATGGACGATAAAGGACATAATAGAAATGTAATAGTAGTCGCAGTAGTATTAGTAGTAGTAATAATAGTAGTAGTAGTAGTAGTACCTAGTAGTAATAGTAATAGCAGTAGTAGTAGAAGTAGTAGTAGTAGTACAGTAGAACATGAAAGTAACGTACTCGGAAATAGCGAGAACTCGGAAATAACGAGTAAAATCTAAATCCCCGTTTTTTTCTCTTATTTGAGTCAATAAAATTAGCATGCAAGTAGCGAGTATGAAAAAGAGGTCAACTCGGAAATAACGAGCATTTCCTGCCTCAGCCTAGGACTTCGAACGAAGTAAAGCAAAACACCAGACAAGGGCGATTTAAATATTTTTAGCCTAGCTTCTTTTCTTTTCTTATTTTTTGTTACGAGTAATATTACATAGTAGCCTAGTCTAGAGTACATAGTAGGCGAAACAAATTTGGGTGGGGGTTGGATGTGTGTGTTTGTGTGCGTGTGTGGGTCAATTATTCACCCAATGTGGTGCCACGCGACGCGCGAGGTAAGCACTGCCAGTCAACATGCCTTCGCAGCATCGGTCAGCGAGTCGCATTCGTTAACGAACGACACGATCAGCGAGAGAGGGGAGCGTGGAACCATCATTTCAGTGGGTCAGTGATTGAGTGATGCGCTTGCTTACCTCATCAAACATGCCTAGTGCATACAAACACTCGCACACACACACATACACGAAATCTTGATGGAAATGGAAGTAGGCGGATCAACTTCAACCTGTGGCCATCATTACGTAGTTAACGAAGGCCGTGTTCAACCCCGCCCTCACCCCACTTTATCCACACACAGTCATTTGCACGCACGCACGGCACACACGCACAAACACACACACACACACATTGTCTTTCCTTATTTTTGTACGGCCGAGTGACCTTTCCTGGCAACTCGGGAATAGCGAGAACTCGGAAATAGCGAGTAATCAGGAGTGGACCCGTCGAACTCGCTATTTCCGAGTTCTACTGTAGTAGTAGTAGACATAGTAGTAGTAGTAGTAGTAGTAGTAGTTGTAGTAGGAGTAATGATAATAGTGAAAGTAGCAGCAGTAGTAGTAGGAGGAGGAAGTTACTATGAAACTGTGGAGGGGGGGGGGGGGAAGGAGTCCCTGGAGAGTGTTTTGAATGGGCAAGATGAGGAGTGTATGTGCGATTGTCAACTCATCGAGAAAAGAAAACAAAAAACAAAAAACAAAAAATAAAATAATAAAAATAAATATAAAACCAAAAACTGTTGGGTATCCTTGTTCTAATCGCTTTACAATTACTTCCCCCAGCGTAGAGCACATATGATTTTGAAATTTAGTCCCAGACTACGATATTTCAGGGCTGAGAATCTTCCGCCTAAAGGCGGATTTCCGCCTAAATGGTAGTTTATCTCCGCCCATCCCATCACATTTCCTCCTTTTTCAAATTTGCCGTGTCAAACATTTTCCTCAAACCCACAAAATCACCATTATGTCTTGTGTCATATTTTGACACCTGTGCTCAGTCTCGTGAAATTTGGTGATGGTCCCGTTTTTATGACGTTGGGCCAGACAGTTTGGCACCAGATGTCACAATTGACACAGAAGACCAGTAGTGTTCTTTGATTAGTTAGTTGATGGTTGAAGGGGAAGGGGAGGGACAAATGGGTCTGGTTTTTTCCCCCCCTGTTGTAGGTACCTATTGCCTTTTTAATCTCTCTCTCTTTTTTTTCCCTTTGCCTTTCTTTCTATTTCTCTTTTCTTCTTTTTTTTTATTTTTTTGGATATAGAATTCAAAAGGTCAATACATAAGTTATTCTGGTAAAGAAGTCTCTCATTCCCCCCCCCTCTCTCTCTCTCTCTCTCTCTCTCTCTCTCTCTCTCTCTCTCTCTCTCTCTTTCTTTCGCAACCACATTAAATCATCTGGTATATAGAGATGATATATTAGAACAAAGCAATGGTGATTGGCTTAGTTTAATCTTTTTTCTTTTTACCTTTGGACTATGTCTTTAAATTTGAGAGATTCTTGGGTTGTATTTATAAGCTAAATAACTACTTCTAGGTTTCTTTGCTTGTGTTTGATCGATAGGCCGAGAAATTTTCCTCCTTTTTGACAAATTGCTATTATCATCACTGAATAAAAAAAACACTCACAAAATCACTACATCAACATCTCTACCACCACTACTATTACAATCACCACCACATCATCATCCCTACCACCACTACTACTACAAATAGCACCACAACATCCCTACCAACCCTACTACTACCACTACCACCACATCATCAACCCTACAACCACCATCATATCATCATCCCCACCACCACTACTACTACAATCACCACCACATCATCATCCCTACCACCACCACACCATCATCCCTAGCACCACTACCACAACTACCACCACATCATCATTCCGGCAACTACCAGGTACTACAACCACCACCACATCATCAACCCTACTACCACTACTTCAACCACCACTACATCATCATCCATACCACCACCATCACACCATCATCCCTACCACCTCTACTACTACAACCACCACCACATCATCAACCCTACCACCACTACTACAACCACCATCTCATCATCATCCCTACCACCACTACTACTACTACTACTGCAACCGTCATCCCTACCACCACCACTACTACAACCACCACCAAACCATTATCCCTATCACCACTACTACTACAACCACCACATCATCATCCCTACCACCACTACTTCTACAACTACCACCACATCATCAGTCCTACCACAGCTACTAAACCACCACCACACAATCATCCATACTACTACTACAATCACTACCACTGCTATTACTACAACCACCACCACATCATCATCCCTACTACAACCACCAAATGTTGTAATTACACTTTCAACTTTTGAAATTCCACCGAATTGTGTCAGAAATTGCTGCAAGACAAATTTTGGATCGCATCTCAGTAAATTTGAGTGAAATTCAAATTTATAGATTATGGTCGCATGGATGGGTCATGATCTTCACGATGAAAAATTTCCTCCTTTTTTGTGACCAGTCATTCTCGCCCCTGATATTTACACCTGCTAAATCGCGGGTGTAAATTTCACCCGTTTAGTCCCTTGTTTAGTCTAAGACTTTGCGTAGTCCGGCTTCATGAATAGCTTACAACGCCTTTTAGTCTGAGACTACGGATTTAGTCTAGGACTATCGTCGTAGTCCCGCTCCATGAATTAGAGCCCTGCTCCTTAAACCCATGGAATCTTATTGTGCACATTTATGGCTCAATTAATTTTTATTCTCTCCAGAGATCTATGTTTTATTTAAACTATTCCATCGATTCTATTCTGTTGAACAAAATAGAATGATTATCATTCAAACTACTCTTTATTATAAAGTTTTGCCTTTGAGAAGAGTGATCAATTTCCACAGTACCAATTTTTATGTGTTCAGCATTATACATATGTGAGCGCGCATGACAGATTGGTCCAGAATGTACATCGGACTGAACTGAGAAAACAGAACAAAGAATTATGGAATAGGAAGGTGGTAGATAAAAAGGAGAGAGAGAGAGGAGAGAGAAGAGAGAGAGGAGAGAGAGAGAGAAGAGAGAGAGAGAGAGAGAGAGAGAGAGAGAGAGAGAGAGAGGAGAGAGAGGAGGAGAGAGAGAGAGAGAGAGAGAGAGAGAGAGAGAGAGAGAGAGAGAGAGAGAGAGAGAGAGAGAGAGAGGAGAGAGAGAGAGAGAGAGAGAGAGAGAGAGAGAGAGAGAGAGAGGAGAGAGAGAGAGAGAGAGAGAGAGAGAGAGAGAGAGAGAGAGAGAGAGAGGAGAGAGAGAGAGAGAGAGAGAGAGAGAGAGAGAGAGAGAGAGAGAGAGAGAGAGAGAGAGAGAGAGAGAGAGAGAGAAGAGAGAGAGAGAGAGAGAGAGAGAGAGAGAGAGAGAAGAGAGAGAGAGAGAGAGAGAGAGAGAGAGAGAGAGAGAGAGAGAGAGAGAGAGAGAGAGAGAGAGAGAGAGAGAGAGAGAGAGAGAGAAGAGAGAGAGAGAGAGAGAGAGAGAGAGAGAGAGGAGAGAGAGAGAGAGAGAGGAGAGAGAGAGAGAGAGAGAAGAGAGAGAGAGAGAGGGGGGGGGGGGGGGAACAAAGAAAAAGATATAATGGATAAAGATATATCTATAGTGACTGAAGGACGAGATAAAATGAAGAGACTGATTATAAAATAAAAAGAGAATGGTGGAACAGGAAGGAGGTAGATAGAGAGTGCAAAGTACTGCCATTTCTCCCCCCCCCCCCTCTCTCTCTCTCTCTCTCTCTCTCTCTCTCTCTCTCTCTCTCTCTCTCTCTCTTTCTCTCTATCCCTGCAAAAACTAATTCCATCAAATCAAATTTTCACACATCTATTGAGTAAGTTGTATTATTGTTGAGCTGACCTGTTTTCCTTCTTTTGTAGATTGCCTGACTGACTCATGGCCTTTTGCTTATCAGTCAATCAATCATAATGCCTAAGTTGCTGTCACCAGTTAGACCTTGAAGTCTTTGCAGAATTGGAGATCTTGTGAAATAGTTCTTGAAGGTCCCATAACACATTTAACTTTAAAAAGAGATGTCCAAGGCTATGATTGACACGGTTAACTAGAGGGGAAATGAGCTCTTTCATATTTTTAAAACGATATAAAGAAAAAAAAAACAGAAAATGTTTTACATTTTAGGTAAATTTTGTATTCTTCAAATACAATTTCTTTCTTGGAACGTAATTTTTTTAAGGAATGAAAAAACCATTTTACATTGCATGCCTTTTGGCAAGTTTGATTACCAGGTTAATGAGCTATTTGCCTGTGTAATGAAGGAGTGTGAATAACTACTGATATTATTTACCCTTATTTCTTCTTCCTAATGAAAAGTCTCCCAAGACAACTTATTCTATTTCCAGGAATCATTTATCAATATTATTCCTTTCCTCAGAACATGCGAATGGGTCCCCCGAACACCCCTCCTCCACCTTACAGTGCCCACCAGCAACCTGGTATGGCTATGCTTAACCAACCTAGGTATGTAATTTGCTATGATTAACTAACTCTGATTGAATGTGGAAAGTCATTCTGACATGCCAGAAAAAATCAGAGAGAAAATAAAAACACCAAAATAGACTATA
>NC_088366.1:36086028-36111028 GCF_034508935.2 Berghia stephanieae
TGATCGCTGCATTGTAGGGAGTTTGATGATCAAATGATCAAAATGACCTGGTTTGAGTAATGCCAATTGACAATCCTGTGACTGAATATGGAAGGATGGCATTGGACAGAAGCTTATTTTGGTTTTTAGAAAATTATACTACCTTTACTCTCTCATGTCCGCATCGTTGAATGATAGGAAGGTGAAAATATTTGCTTAATTGTAGTGAATAGAAATTAATCATGAAAAGTTTAGTTAAAGGCTCGGTTCCGTCTCCTTATTTTTAAAAAACCATTTCAGTAGCAGGTTAAAGTGAAAAATAGAACAATTTATTTGTAATCTATATGCCTAGCCTAAGTCTGAGATAAAAAGGGTAAGAGTTGAAAATAAAATTTATGACTTCAGTTTTTAGAACGCATTTTTTTCCTCAAGTTCAGAAATAAAACTTGTCATGCCTGGATGCAAACCCAGTATGTTTGTTTATGAAGCATAACCACTTATTACTGACATCAGGTCACCTCAGTAAAACATCAAGACGCTCAAAATTGATACACATTTAGCAGGGGGTAGAAATTAGACCTGTAAATTCTCAGTCAATTAACTGAAATCAGTCAATTCGTCGAATTCAAATATTTTTAAAAAGGAAAGAAAGAAATGAAGAAGAAAGAAAAAATTCATGAATCGTAGTCGAATGACTGTAAAGTAATTAGGAATGTTCCACAGCGTTACGCATAGCTCAAGGGCCGTTTATATTTACGATGGATATATTGCCAAGGCTAAGCGACGCTTCTTAGAATTGCCATGTCTGAACACACCCCAGTGTATTTTCACACAGCCTTCGTGAAATTATCTTTTCACTTTCCAAACCTGTCGTGATCCCAATGGTAGCCAATTCTAACTGAGCCGCCGAGTGATAAATTTCACTGTTTCATCTAAGCCAAAATTGACCACATTTACTTGGTAGAACCTAAAAGTATGAAAAAGTTTAATGGAAGTGCGTTATGAAGACACCTTCAAATCGAAAGTTGTATGATTGCTACAAGCACATCTCGATTGCCTCACATTGTAAACAAACTGGTTGACCGTTTCTTCACTGATGTGGGTACCTAATTATAAGAAACAATTGTACGTCGCCTAATTAATTCCCACGTAAATTAGTTTTCTGCCATTGTTTTGCTCAAGTGAGCTTACTGTTTACTATTCATCTCGATTCTTTGGATTTATCTGATACGATACAAACAGTTTCAGTCAATTTTTATAGAGCTCATTTACAGGTCTAAAAAATGAAGAAATCAACCTACAGCAGACTAGAAATTTGAATTTTTAGAGTAATAGATAATTAACATTTTTTTTTAACAAACAGAAATTCATTTTATTCATGACAAGAGAGAATACGTCTTTAGAGTCTACCTTGAGATAGACTGAGAGTTGAGTGCAAAATGGGTAATGAGAGTTAAGTTTTTGATTTAGGAAAAAGGACCATTGTACTTAATGCCTAAAATGATAAAAAGTTGCTGAATGATGAGAACATGTTCTTTATGTGCGCTCGACAGGATGAAATATATCACTTTATCAAATGTCAATTTTAGATTAGATCACTCTGTCAACTGTCAATTTAGATCAGACCACTCTGACTTCAAATGTAATTTTAGATCAGTATCAAATGTACTTTTGATTATCACAATACAAAATATCCTCGTTTCAGATATAATAAGGCCAGAGGATTTCACGGACAAAGCCCAATGGGTGAGAGTTTCACAATTTAAAATATATTTGCTATCAATCTCTCTCTCTCTCTCTCTGTCTCTCTCTCTCTCTCTATCTCTCTCTCTCTCTCTGTCTCTCTCTCTCTCTCTCTCTCTCTCTCTCTCTCTCTCTCTCTCTCTCTCTCTCTCTTCCATCTATCTATCTATATATCTCTATCTATTCATAAAACAAAAAAAAACATGAAGAATAGAATACATTTTTATATAAAACGAGAGGTTGATATGTGCAGATATTTTAGAGTGCTCAACTATTTAAAGGATCCTAACGATTGTATATTTTCACCTTATGTTTATATACTCCACTGACCTCGCGGTTTCAACAGCTTTCCTGAAAATTCTTACTGGAATACAAACCAAGTATGATTTGATACAATGGCAGTAATAATCAAGTATGTTGTGCATGCCTTTTTCGTAACCGAAGCATTACTTGTAATGGTTATGATAGTAATAATAATAATAATAATAATAATAATAATAATAGTGATAATCATAATAGTGATAATGATAATAACAATAATATAGTAATAATAATAATAATCATAGTAATAATAATAGTAATAGTAATAATAATAATAATAATAGTAATAATAATAATAATAATAGTGATAATAATAATAATAGTAATAATAATGATAATAATAATAATGATGATGATGATGATGATGATGATGATAATAACAATTAGTCATAAATTCGTCATATAAAAAAACTAAAATATACATTCTTTTTTACCAGGCCCAGGGATGCCAAACATGACAACAGTAAGGGCACATATGTACAACCTAATGTGCCAATGAATCCCATGATACAGCAGCAGATGATGATGAGGTTTCCAATGCAGGTATTGCTTCATGAAACTCATGGTCTAAAATGTGTTACACTTAACTTAATCAAATAATATGTTCTTGTTTTCAGAAACTGTTGAAAAAAGAAGTTATGTCAAATCTGTTAAAACTAACAACCTGCCATCATCATCATTACCACATCATCATCATCTTTATCCTCCTCCTGCTCCTCCTTCTCTTCCTTTTCTTCTCCATCACCATCATCCAGATCTGGGCTCTGATTCATGGACCGAGACTATGGTAGTCTCAGACTATAGCAAAGCCTGAGACTTTGTAGTCTAAGACTTTGGGAAGTCCGAGACTACGGAAAGTAAGCTATTCATGGAGTCAGACTTCGCCCCTGACTATCAAGTCTCTGACTACGCTAGTGAAGTCTCAGACTACAGAGGTCGATCTATTTTTAACTGAGGATTCCTCGGAAATGTATCGCAAAACGTCATAGAAATGTGTTACTTTTCCAACTGCGCATGTGTCATACGAAATAACACAGAAATCATATCTATTTCTTGTTCGTGTTTGTTTTGATCGTTTTATTATATTTTTTTGGCCCCACAAATAAAAATAGTGTGAGTGTGAGACAAGTTTAGGCACAACAAAAAAACAATTAAGATGAAATGCAGTATAAATTGGATCGTCTGTACTCAACGATGGTTGGAGTGTGAACGAATCGTTAGCGTGGTGTGATAGAAATGATAAGGCCAGTGAGAGACTGAAATTTCTAGAAATAATGGACGATAAAGGACATAATAGAAATGTAATAGTAGTCGCAGTAGTATTAGTAGTAGTAATAGTAGTAGTAGTAGTAGTAGTAGTAGTAGTACCTAGTAGTAATAGTAATAGCAGTAGTAGTAGAAGTAGTCGTAGTAGTAGTAGTAGACATAGTAGTAGTAGTAGTAGTAGTAGTAGTAGTAGTAGTAGTAGTAGTAGTAGTAGTAGTAGTAGTAGTAGAAGTAGTAGTAGAAGTAGTAGTTGTAGTAGGAGTAATGATAATAGTGAAAGTAGCAGCAGTAGTAGTAGGAGGAGGAGGAAGTTACTATGAAACTGTGGGGGGGGGGGGGGGGGGGGGGGGGGGGGGGAGTCCCTGGAGAGTGTTTTGAATGGGCAAGATGAGGAGTGTATGTGCGATTGTCAAATCTTCGAGAAAAGAAAAGAAAAAACAAAAAAAACCCCAAAAAAATAATAAAAATGAATATAAAATCAAAAACTGTCGGGTATCCTTGTTCTAATCGCTTTACAATTACTTCCCCCAGCGTAGAGCACATATGATTTTGAAATTTAGTCCCAGACTACGATATTTACGCCTGCTAAATCGCGGGTGTAAATTTCACCCGTTTAGTCCCTCGTTTAATCTTAAGACTTCGCGTGGTCCGGCTTCATGAATAGCTTACAACGCCTTTTAGTCTGAGACTACGGATTTAGTCTAGGACTATCGTCGTAGTCCCACTCCATGAATTAGAGCCCTGCTCCTTAAACCCATGGAATCTTATTGTGCACATTTATGGCTCAATTAATTTTTATTCTCTCCAGAGATCTATGTTTTATTTAAACTATTCCATCGATTCAATTCTGTTGAACAAAATAGAATGATTATCATTCAAACTACTCTTTATTATAAAGTTTTGTCTTTGAGAAGAGTGATCAATTTCCACAGTACCAATTTTTATGTGTTCAGCATTATACATATGTGAGCGCGCATGACAGATTGGTCCAGAATGTACATCGGACTGAACTGAGAAAACAGAACAAAGAATTATGGAATAGGAAGGTGGTAGATAAAAAGAGAAAGAGCGGTGGGGGAGGAGAGGGGAAGAGAGAGAGAGAGAGAGAGAGAGAGAGAGAGAGAGAGAGAGAGAGAGAGAGAGAGAGAGAGAGAGAGAGAGAGGGAACAAAAGAAAAAGAGATAATGGATAAAGATATATCTATAGTGACTGAAGGACGAGATAAAATGAAGAGACTGATTATAAAATAAAAAGAGAATGGTGGAACAGGAAGGAGGTAGAAAGAGAGTGCAAAGTACTGCCATTTCTCCCCCTCCTCTCTCTCTCTCTCTCTCTCTCTCTCTCTCTCTCTCTCTCTCTCTCTCTCTCTCTCCTCTCTCTCTCTCTCTCTCTCTCTCTCTCTCTCTCTCTCTCTCTCTCTCTCTCTCTCTCTCTCTCTCTCTCTCTCTCTCTCTCTCTCTCTCTCTCTCTCTCTCTCTCTCTCTCTCTCTCTCTTTCTCTCTCTCTCTCTCTCTCTCTCTCTCTCCTCTCTCTCTCTCTCTCTCTCTCTCTCTCTCTCTCTCTCTCTCTCTCTCTCTCTCTCTCTCTCTCTCTCTCTCTCTCTCTCTCTCTCTCTCTCTCTCTCTCTCTCTCTCTCTCTCTCTCTCTCTCTCTCTCTCTCTCTCTCTCTCTCTTCTCTCTCTCTCTCTCTCTCTCTCTCTCTCTCTCTCTCTCTCTCTCTTCTCTCTCTCTCTCCTCTCTCTCTCTCTCTTCTTCTCTCTCTCTCTCTCTCTCCTCTCTCTCTCTCCTCTCTCTCTCTCTCTCTCTCTCTCTCTCTCTCTCTCTCTCTCTCTCTCTCTCTCTCTCTCTCTCTCTCTCTCTCTCTCTGTGCAAAAACTAATTCCATTAAATCAAATTTTCACACATCTATTGAGTAAGTTGTATTATTGTTGAGCTGACCCTGTTTTCCTTCTTTTGTTTGAAGTTTAAAGTGTTAGATTGCCTGACTGACTCATGGCCTTTTGCTTATCAGTCAATCAATCATAATGCCTAAGTTGCTGTCACCAGTTAGACCTTGAAGTCTTTGCAGAATTGGAGATCTTGTGAAATAGTTCTTGAAGGTCCCATAACACATTTAACTTAAAAAAGAGATGTCCAAGGCTATTGATTGACATGGTTAACTAGAGGGGAAATGAGCTCTTTCATATTTTAAAGCGATATAAAGAAAAAAAAAAACAGAAAATGTTTTACATTTTAGGTAAATTTTGTATTCTTCAAATACAATTTCTTTCTTGGAACGTAATTTTTTTTAAGGAAAGAAAAAACCATTTTACATTGCATGCCTTTTGGCAAGTTTGATTACCAGGTTAATGAGCTATTTGCCTGTGTAATGAAGGAGTGTGAATAACTACTGATATTATTTACCCTTATTTCTTCTTCCTAATGAAAAGTCTCCCAAGACAACTTATTCTTTTTCCAGGAATCATTGATGCTAATATTTATCAATATTATTCCTTTCCTCAGAACATGCGAATGGGTCCCCCGAACACCCCTCCTCCACCTTACAGTGCCCACCAGCAACCTGGTATGGCTATGCTTAACCAACCTAGGTATGTATTTGCTATGATTAACTAACTCTGATTGAATGTGGAAAGTCATTCTGACATGCCAGAAAAATCAGAGAGAAAATAAAAACACCAAAATAGACTATCCCCCCCCCCCCTAAATTAAAATAAAACAAAATAAGATTTTTAAAATAACAAATCAATCAATCTTGACTGTTTCTGGCAACTGACCATAAATATTATTCTCTCTACGTTCTAATATTGTTCCAAAAATGCATTTTTTAAATGTAAAGAGAATATCATTTTCTCAAATGATCAGTCTATAATTACCAAATGTTGATATTTACCATCTATTTTGGAACATTCGAAAAAGTGCATGCTATGTTAGTCTTTTAACTATTATCATATACATGATTTTTATCAGACAAGAGTTTGAGCTGAAAACTTTCCTGGCTGTCCCCATTAATTATGTCCATAGTTGAAGCTTGAAATGTAAACTTTTTTGTTCAAATTAATGAAAAAGCTAATATTTTCCTTTTACCTGAGTATTTTTCCCCCTCATTATTGCAGGCTTACTGTCATTGTAATATTTGCTTACCAGATAAAATAAGGGAGCGACATTTGCATTGTTACCCAAATAGTCACAGGGATATTTGGGCAATGTGGCCAAGATAGCGGTAAAATTATTTGGCCAATGTTGCAAAATGATAGGCTCAGGATTATTTGGACACTATTATTATACAGATTAAAAAAAGAAAAACAAGAAAAAAAAACCCAGCATCAAAAACCAGTGTCCTCCTTGGGGTTGGATCCCAGCTTATCTAGGTTGCAAGTCAAACAGCTTAACCACTACAAAACAGAGATACTTGCCTTTTGGCCATTTTTGATAATGCCATTCTTAATCTGTTTTCAACACTTTTTATTTCCTGGTTTTAAATGTTGGTTTAATTGTCTTTTTTTTCTTTGGGGGGGGGGGGGGGGGGGGGGGGGAGGGGATTCAAAACCACCATGTGTTTTTCTATGACTTTAGCTTTTGTGACTCTCTTTTGTAGGTCTTAGTGATGACTGGATCATAAAAGTGAACTGACCTAAGCCGCTCTCCCATTGGCTGAAAGTTTCATATGGCCAAATAGCAGAACAATGTCTTATAATTATTTCAGCAATATTGCCCAGATAATCTCTTTGATAAATTAAATGGTTCAATATTTACTATTTAAAATTTTGTAAAGACATCTTGAATATCAATTTATGTGCTCTTAATGGTTTTCCTCTTTTGTAGTATCAGATTGTTTTACGCACACTATTATATTGTACTTTCACTTTTATGAGAATGTGTGTTGATCAAGAGGTTATTATCATTTCTTTGTACTAGTAAAAAGCCCGCAATTTCGCGGGGAAAGAACTATTTTCATTCGATACTGTACTCACCATCATTTAATGAGGGCAGATTGGTAAACAACGTTGTCTGTGTAATTTGGTATATCTTCGGTTGATTTTTCTGTGTGGCCCAATAATATATTTAATAATATGTTCCCTCAACTAACCCCAAGAAAAAATTAAACCTAGTACCTTTAATTAACCCGAACAGGAAAAACAAACACCCTAGCACTTTAATAATACTTATGACTAAGCCTAATAGGAAAAAAAATCATCCGATCTCGAGCTAACCCTAATAGAAAAAATCATGACAAATTGAATAAATAAACGCCTGACAAAAGATCAAAGGTAAAAATACAAATTTAAAGAATGCTGGGGATGTAGGAGCTTTCGGAATGTCTCCCCCTTTACTTAACTTATGGAAAAACAAACTTCCTAGCACCTTTAATAAGACTTATGACTAACCTCTAGAGCTAACCCTAATAGAAAAAAAAACAACTCTCAGACTGCTTTGCACTACCTTTCAATATTTAACAAATCAAAATGGCGACTGAAAATGAAAACAATGGTCAAATTAAGAAATTTTAAACTTTCACAAATCTATCAAGGTTTGTTCTAGAGTTTTTAAAATACTTCTAGATATAATGACAAATTGAATAAATAAATGCCTGACAAAATATCAACGGTGAAAATACAAATTTAAAGAATACTGGGGATGTAGGAGCTTTCGGAATGTCTCCCCTTTGCTTAACTTATGGAGAAACAAACATCCTAGCACCTTTACTAAGACTTATGACTAACCTTAATAGAAAAAGAAATATCCTCGATCTCGAACTAACCCTAATAGTAAAAAAAGAATCAAAATGGCGACTGAAATACCTTCATGTGATCAAGTGAATAATATCACTATGAATGCCACGATTTGCTGAAAAATGCCAACACCCACACACACATGTATACACCACACACAAACACACACACACACACAAACACACACACGCACACACACACACAAACATACACGCAATTAGAACAAACACTGATCACCGCTAAATCAACAACACAACGGAAGTAATAATAATACTTGATGTCATAAATAGATGACGCAAATTGACAACTTTTTACAGTGCAAAATTAGTTGATTTTGGGAGTCAAGTGTCGTCATTGGTACATATTTTATGATATCTGACTTTAAATTATAAAAGGAAATCAAGTTATCTGTTTATCTATCTGTAAAAAATACATTTCTAATTTTCAAATCTTTCAGTAGAGTTGTGCGCCGTATCAATTTTTTTATTGACTCAAATAAGCACAATGTTCTCCTCAATGCTATATTTTTTAAAGAAAGGATGCATTATCTCTCAAATTCCGCATAGTAGTAAACAAAGTAATTCATAGATTGTTTTATATTTCATTTTTATGATAGTTGCTTCTAGATTTCTTGATTTTATTTCTGTTTTAGTTGGATGAAGCCTTACATTTGATTACCATTATGATAAGTTCACTCAACTAGCACGAAAATTAGCACTTTGCTGCAGAAGATGGTTGATCCCATAAGCAACATTTACTGGGTGAAATGGGGAATTTTATCCAACTGTCATGTTTGGGAACACTATTTATTGTCATGTTGAGAAATTCATAGAAGATAATTTTCTATTCTTTCATTACAGAACAACACTCAGCAAAAGTAAAGGAACACACCAGAAGTCAGAAAAAGAGAGGTTTTTTGAAGAACAGAGACAGAAACTTAGACAATTTGGTAAACCAGGCGCAAAGAAAGTTGATACAGACAGTCTCATTGGCTCTATGTTCAAGGTGGATGCGAAACCAGCAGTTCAGAAATCAAAAGGTCATTATTTTAATTTCAAATTAAGTGTTGGGGTCCACTAATTTGATTGTGTGTCACACAGTCATCTTACTCAGCTTACTACTCTGTCTCCATTAGCCCCATATTAAGGCATGAAAGGCGCTCTTAATATCACAGTTTATTTCCTGGTATCAACTATAAGTCAATCTCAACCTATGTGCCCAAATATATTTGTAAAAATTATGATACAGTAGTCTCCGTTTATAAGCACTCTGGTTACAGGCACCGTCCGGCTATAAGCACGCTTGGGAGGCGAAACAAGATTTTAACAATTTAAACGTACCCCTCTAAAAGCACGCTCACCAAAAAGGACTCCATTTATAAGCATGCTCAATTTTCTGACCATAACTTAATACGAAAATAAAAGAAAATGAGTAAATAACAAAAGAAAGATACCATTTTTAAATACAAAAGATTGATAGGGTTAACACTGTTAATGGGAACATCAAAATGCTCTGTGAGTTCACACAATAGTCACCACTCTTCCTCCCTTGCACAAAATGATTTACACCTTAGTGGTGAAAAGGAATGCGCGCCCTTCATAAAATCTTCAAGTGATAACAATAGACAGGCTAAGCAGCTAATGGAAACAGTTAGTCCCTGGGGGGGGGGGGGGGGAGTAGGGTGATTTTAGACATGTTGTCCACTTGTGGTTACGTTGATACGGTACTGGAAGCAGGGGAAGAAAAGGGAGGGCTCGGACTGTCACCAGATGTGGTCATAGTTAATTAAGACAGTCATTTTGATGACAAGTTTATTTCACAGTAGTGTTAAGTCTGCTTGTACAATGTTCGCACTAGTATTCTTGGTCTGTGACTTTCTTAATTTCACACTTGAGTCGGTTGACAAGTCTATTTTGTCCTCTGCATCAACAACCTCACATATTAAACACGCACTTAAAACCATCAGACTTTATCTTCAATTTAATCACTGAGAAAAGGATGACATAAACAGGAACATCCATCAAAAGTTAAGCAATTAACAATCGCAAGCTTCTTTACCTCTCGTCCCACATATATGGCATAATGCAGTCGCATACTGTGGCAGAAAAGAAAGGGGTTTAAATAAACTCAAAAGATTGACTTTAAAAACTACAAATGACTTTTGAATGGACCCATGGCAGTTTCAAGTCTGCATCCTAGTGCATATCATCATGTATACTTTTCGAACCTAAGAAGAAAAAGTTTTCCATGATGGGCAGGAGGCTACTTACTATGTCTTCTATTCCCTTATATGTTTTCTGAGTTTCTTTCTGTCTTTGTCTTGGAATGAGATTGCTTGGTTTTGTTCTGACCCTTGCCGGAGTCATAGCTGAGAGGGAAACAGTCACATGTTTAATATTAGTTTTGAGGGATCATATTTTTTTCCTTATAAATCATCTCTCTGTTATGTTTGTTAGTTATGTATTCTTTTTTTGGATATATTCTATTTAAGTGTATTCCTCTTAGTGAGTTCCTGTGTTGGTGTCTGGATGAGACTTTTTGGGGATCTCAGTACATTGATGATAGATATGCTCTTGAAATCTACATCTGTTCCTATTTAAACCATTCTCCTTTGTCTAACTTTTTATTGTGTGCTTTCAATTGTAAATCTATAATTATTTTGACTATCCCATTTTCTTCCTTTTTACTGGCGCTGAAATGACCTAAATTTGTTACAAGCGCTGTAAAACCCTTAAAAACAAAAACATGAAGCAAGAAAAAGTTATTCATAGTGTAATATGATAATTGCTCATAGACTTGGTACACAATAAAATTCAAATCTGCGTACAAGCAAGATCTGGCTTTAAACACACTCTGCTTGATTCCAGAGGACTGTGCTTATAAACGGAGACCACTGTATTTAAAATTAACTTTTTTTTTCAAAATATGTTGGCACTTCATTTTATAAGGGATTATTATCGTAATGAGTGAGCATTTCACTGTTGACATCATTTTTAACTGACACTTTTTGTTTATGTGTGGTCTTTCAACAAAATATTTTAAAACTTTATCTAAAGGGAAAGCATCAGAAGCTGATTCAAAAGCAGAAGATGATGGTTTTGGGGAATTCCTCCAAGGTCCAGCTTCAGATCCATCAGCAGCGCCAGATCGGTTGGAGAACAGCAACACTCTAACCGATGCCTTTGAGGAAAATGGAGAACCAACAACGCTACCAATTGAGGAGAAAAAAGGTATTGCTCTCTACTTTAATTACCCCTTCAACAGGGGAATTAAATTCTACTCAAACTGAAACTTGCATCCATTCTGCCAAGCAATCGCATAGCTCAATATCTGAAAAATTGTGTGTCCAGACAAAGTAAGAAAGAAAAATACAAGAAAAGAAACATCCCAATAATCAGCCTGTCTCGACTGGGGAGGCAGGCTGATTTTTTGCTATGTTTTTTACTTTCTCTTGTATTTTCCTGTCTTGCTTTGTCTGGGACTGTTTCCAACACACTTTTGAAGACCTTTAACTTTCACCGGTGCCTGGTTTCCAATTTTTCACTTTGACATATTCACGTAGCGGATTCAATGAGAAAGATTACAGAGAGCTAGTATCCAATTTGGTATACTCTAGCATTGGGTGAGGTAGAGAAGTGTCCCCATGCTTTCCATTAATTAAATGAGGGGAAGACAATTGTCAACTTAGTTTATTACAAAAATAATTAGTCTATTTTTACATCAACCATCCTAGGTTGACTACACTATCCATTCGAATTTCTTTAAGTCCTTCAGAGCCATAAGTCTTATGGGGCTAGACTTTGATAGTACTTTCCAATCAACAAGTTGCCTGTTACCATCCTTGTATTCACTTGACTTATTGCCAATTGCTTCCTAATCTTCGGACTGGGACACTTTTGCAGTTTCTCTGATTTGTTTCGTGAGTTCTTTCCATTGATGACGGTCTGCTGCGATAGATCTCAGGTATTCTAAATCCTTTTCGCATGTCAGTTCTTGTGTGTCATTGAGGCGCTTGAGGTCTTTATTTTTCACAGTGTATATGCTTGTTGTGGGTCTGCCTTTGTGTTTGTTATGTCTGCTTGGTGTTTCCGGTCAACATGTCTGACTCATGTTTCATAGTTTCTGCTCAAGCTTGTCTAAAGCTTCTCTTATTTTTAGGTTTCATTAGCACTCTTATAACATCAGGTGTTGCCTATAACCAGCTACTCACTCATACTCAAGTTAAATGTAGAGTGCTTTACCCAAGATCACAATGCTGGGGACAGAGTTTTGTTATCCTTGACTGTCCCCCATCAACTGATCAGCTCAACATCACTTGATTTAGTTACTAGAGGAAACCCTATGTACTGCTGTACAATCTGTTTTATCTTCCTGCTAAGTGTAGATTGGGAGGAGTTTCAACCACGAACATGGTGCTTTTATTTATGGTTTTGAATTCTCTACTTTTAGATTTGACTTCCATGATGTTGGAGTGTTCCGACCTGTCAGCGCCTCAGAAAGCAAAAGGTTTCCACAAACCAACTCTGAATGAAGTACACCGACCCAAACACCACGACAATCAGCGTAGATCCAGCTATCATGAAAGTGACCACTCCATCAGTTGGAAAAGTGCCAAAGATCTTGATGGACTGTTTCAATTACCTGGTAAGGTTTCATTTATTGTCTTTAATGTTTTCTTTTTCAATAATTGTTTTAGGTATTTTCACTCACCTAGATTTTGATGGTTCATTTTGAGTTGTATGCTTTACTTTAAAAAATTGGAAACTTATTCAATTATATAAATATTGCATGAGGTGTGGGCCATGGGTGCCAGTTTTCCGGTTCATGCCGGAATTCCGGTTTCGCGATATCTCGAAGTCAAATACCTCCGGTTTCAGTGTTTTGAGTAAAATAACCTAATACTAAATAGCATCGGTAAAAATTCGAAAACGTGATTCAGCCACCTTTTCAGTGTATGGAGGTAGATTCGTGAAAAAAAATGTTGAGGGAGTACCTCTGGTACTTTCTGTCTCTCTCTGTTCTTTGGCTCCCCTAGAGAGAGACAACTGCACTGACACTGTGTTTCACTATGTATTATAAGTTGGTTTTAAAATAAAATTAATTTTCTCATTGTGTCAATATGTTTGCTGTTTAATCATTTAATAATGGTATAAAAACGGTGATGAAATAAGAGTAAAGTTTAGGCCGCATTTTCAGTAAGAACATTTTCAGGTTTGGCAAAGTGTCGAGATTTTAGTTTCAGGTTTCAGCACTTCTTCCTGCTGGCACCCATGGTGTGGGCTGATTGTTGGGTAAGGAAATTTATGCACAAGGTAAACTCTTTGTGTCAAGATTTGTAATTTTAAAATGTATTTATTTTTTTTAATATATTTATTATTTATTTATTTATTGATGTCCAATGCAGAGACTGTCTGTCCAAACTGGTGGGGTTGATATTGAAATGATAATAATATTCATGTATATGGCTTTGGTAGCTCAACAGTAGTGTCTTATCAAAATCAAGCAATGTTGTGTATGGCCATTGACCAGTTGGTTGACAATGCATAGCGTCCTTTGGACTTCGCATCGTTTCCTTGGGTAAGACACTTTTACATCTCTTGCTCTCAGGTTTGAATGAGTACCCTGGCTAAAGGCTGTGCAAAAAGGGCGTCTAACTGGTAATTCAAACCGTATGAAATAGAAATTTGGTTCCATATGGTCTGCTGGAGGAATAAATGAAGCATTGTGAGAACCATGGAGCAGGTTAATGTGTGGACATGAACTTTATAATTGTTTGTGTTTTATTTTTATTTATTTACTTCTTTTTTTATGCTGATGATTATGCCCATTGTGATAGTGAAACTGGTGTTATTGCAAATTTTTATTTTTTATTTTTTTGAAAATGATGATGCTCATTGCTATATTCCAAATGACTATGGTAATGATGATAATAATGAATGAAGATGGTGATGACAGATGCATTGACAAATGATGCCTATTGATAACTGTGTACCACCAGCTCACACAGTAGCTGCCCCAGTCCCCACACAGCAGCCATTCCCCATGCAGCAGGTCCCACCAGGTCAGGGTGCTTCAGCCATGGTCAATAATGCATTCCTAGTCCAGGGTCAGGCACTGCCCACCAGTCATGCTGTTGACAATGTCACCTTAGCAACAGCGACACCCCACAATTTTGGTATGTTATAGAGGTTGAAATTTTACTTCTGTAGACCAGTCTTTTTCTTGAAAATTTTCCTAAATTTTTTAGGCTCTTAAATATAATCTTTTTATTTTATTATTTTTTCCCCCTTTTTTATTGATTAGTGATGTTTACTAATGTTATATATGAAGGTTTTTAATGGTATTTATTACAGATTTCTATTAAATTTCACTACAAAGACATATCTTTCGTAGTTATAATGCGTCTGAACTGAAGCAGGAGTAATTGTAAGGACTAATATTACAAATTTTTTGTAATGTAATAAAAAGTTATGGTGAAAAGATCCAGATTTTTAAAGTCACATTCCTTATTTACCAGCACTATTGGTTAAGGCATTGCACAATGACCCGGAAGGTCTTGGGTTCAAGACCCGTTTCAAACACTCACCTTTTTTTTTCCTTGGGCAAGATTATTAACCCCCAATTTGCTCACTTGGACAACATGGGTGATTCCTGTTGATTTTAGACATCTTGTTTGATGAATTATCTATATTCTTTTGTGGAATGTCTAGGCGACGATATCTTATGATGTTGTGGCGAAAGGGCATCATTTGAAAAATTGTTTGGCAGCTCTGTTGGTTTAGCTCCAATGAGAAATTTAGGAGTCGATGAGTCTAATCTGCCATATTTGCTATATTATGTGAAAGGGGAGGGATGGGGGGATCGCCTCATGTTGTAGAAATGTGAGACATTTAGGCCTTCTAGTATTAACCCTCTACTATTTGACTTTGTCTCCTAGTTCTGGGCTGAGACCACTTGATTTTGTGCCTGCTCATTTCTTATTCGTACATAACTTGAAATGAGTGCCTTTTGTTATTTGTACATTGCCCAGTACTTGGCCCATCTGTTTTTCTTATTTTGTCATTGTAGTTATTGATATCAATAGTAAATAAACGTTTCAGTTCGAATATATAAGCTTTCTTACAGGGCCATTATGTTTGCAATTCACAGCTGCTGGGCCTCTTCCCCACCACCCCCTAGGACCACCACCCACAGGACCGCCGCCAACGTATGGTGAAGCAACGTCTTCCTCAGAGGCTCTCACCCACCCAGGTGTCACTCAAACACCTCCCTTGCCACAGGGCACACCCCCAAATAACATGTTTGCCCCACCATCATCCAATGGACCAGTGAGTCTACCTGAGTGGTGTTCCTTTAATGAAAATCAAGTTCCTCCAGTATATAAACAGATCTTGGAGGCATCTTTAGTGTAAGTCATTTAATTACATCGTCAACAATCATCTTGCATTCTTAGATATTCTTCTTCTTCTTCTTCTTCTTCTTCTTCTTCTTCTTCTTCTTCTTCTTCTTCTTCTTCTTCTTCTTCTTCTTCTTCTTCTTCTCCTTCTCCACCTCCTTATCCTCCTCCCTATTAAGTAAATCAGCTGAGACTCTTTGTGCTCACTTTGCAGAGCTGAGATATGGTTTATGCCTCGATTATTTCACTTCTTTTTTTTTTCATAGGAGACCCTAAAGACAAATGTTAAAAATTGTGGCCAAGAAATGGAATTAAATATTACATTTTTCCTTGGTTATCAGAAAATAATTAATGTGTTCAAATTGTTTCTATCTTCACGTTTTTTAACCCAATGAAATTCACAGAGATGGAAAGATTGCTACAGACCGCCTGTACCCTATCCTACTGTTGAGTGGTCTCCCTAGAGAGAAGTTGGCCCACCTTTGGTCCCTGTGTAATACTGGTACTCCAGGCCTCTTAGTTAAGACAGAGCTGTGGCTCATCCTGGCTCTTGTTGCTCTCACACAGGTTGGTAGTGCTATCATCATTTTTGTTTCATAATACTACTACTACTACTACTACTACTACTACTACTACTACTACTACTACTACTACTACTACTACTACTACTACTACTACTACTACTACTACTACTACTAACTACTACTACTACTACTACTACTACTACTACTACTTAATAATAATAATGATATATAATAATAATAATAATAATAATAATAAGAAGAAAAGAAGAAGAAGAAGAGAAGAAGAAGAAGAAGAAGAAGAAGAAGAAGAAGAAGAAGAAGAAGAAGAAGAAGAAGAATAACAATAACAAATAACAATAATAATAATAATAAATATAATATTAATAATAATAATAATAATAATAATAATAATAATAATAATAATAATGTACTTCATCCAAAAAGGAAATTTTTGTACACATATATAAAATACCGACAATGATACTGACATAAACATAATAAATATAAGTAGTAAAGTGAAACTTAATAATAATATTGTAAAAAGTAAGAACAATTGCATGGGTAAATTACAAGGGCTGTACAGATTATATAATTGTAAAGATGTAGATGTCTAGTAAAGTGTATATTGATGTTAATAATAGTGTCCAAAAAAATTGCAATTTGTAATTTGGTTTAAAATGTTTGCAATTAAAAATACAACACATAGATAGACAAAAATACATTAATAAAATAATAATATATAAACATTAAAATGTAAATGATATAACATCAATGAAGATGACGTTACATAACAGTTTCGAAAACCCATACATACTCTCTTTTACTCACATGCACACCTCCACACAATCCCTACACACAAACACACAAACACCACACACACACACACACACACACAGGCAGAAGCATAAATGCTTGGAAAGTTGTAGAGGTATAGCATTGATAGTAATGGTCTTCTATATTGTGTTCCAAAAATTTTGTCCAATTCCGTTTCTTGGGAAATGTTGGGATTAACCAAGTTGCGATTATCCGGAGTGGACTGTACATCGTATTTCCATTATCTGTCTATCTTACTGTGTAAATTATATGACGTCTGTACAAAAAAATTCCTTTTCAGGATGCAATAAAGTATTCTTCCTCTTCTTCTTCTTCTTCTTCTTCTTCTTCTTCTTCTTCTTCTTCTTCTTCTTCTTCTTCTTCTTCTTCTTCTTCTTCTTCTTCTTCTTCTTCTTCTTCTTCTTCTTCTTCTTCTTCTTTCTTCTTCTTCTTTCGCTTCATTGTTGTTGTTGTTGCTTATTATTATTATTATTATTTATTATTATTATTATTATTATTATTATTATTATTATTATTATTATTATTATTATTATTATTATTATTATTATTATATTATTATTATTGAAAAGCTGTTTAGGGAAATTTACAAAAAATGTCAGTTTAATTCCAAACCTCAAGATTGTCTGTCTGATAGTCATGTTTTCTGTTTTCTGATCAGTTTTTTGGATGTTGTATCACACAAACTAGTTTGTAGTTAAACAGTTTTGTTTCCTCCTCAGAATAACCATGACACAAGCAGAGTTGACATTCTGGTCCGATGTCCTGTTCCTCCGATTCCATCATTTACTACAGGTCAAAGTAAGACAATACCAATGTAATCATTAACAACATCACCTTTATCATAATAATTTTTATCTTTATTGTCGTCACCTACATCACCAAATTCTTTCATCTTTACCAGTAACTTTAACTCTCTCCATCATTATTAATGATAATGACAATAATAATAATAATAATAATAATAATAATAATAATAATAATAATAATAATATAATGATAATGATACTAATAGTAATAATAATGATAATAATAATAATAATAGTAATAATAATAATAATAACAATAATAATGATAATAATGATAATAATAATAATAATAATAATAATATTGCTAATGATAATAATATAATACTGATAAAAATAATAATTAATGATGATAATAATAGTAATAATAATATTGATAATCAAATAATAATTAATATATAATAATATAATAATAATATATAATATAATAATAATAATAATAATAATAATAATAATAATAATAATAATAATAATCCTTTCTTTAAAAAATATAGCCTTGTGGAGAACATTGCGCTTATTTGAGTCAATAAAAAAATTGATACGGCGCACAACTTTACTGAAAGATTTGAAAAATAGAAATGTATTTTTTACAGATAGATAAACATATAACTTGATTTCCCTTTATAATTTAAAGTCAGTTTGAAAGTTCGTTAAGTCAAACAAATATCATAAAAAATTTACCAAAGACACTAACATCTCATGGCCACACCCTCAACTCTATCTGTCCAGTAGAGTCCTTACTTCCGTTGTGTTGATTTAGCGGTGATCAGTGTTGTTATGTAGTAGTGTGTTCTCATTGCGTGTATGTTTATATGTGTGTGTGTGTGTGTGGTGTATAGATATTATGCGCTTGGCTAAGAAGCTCATAACATTGCCATCCGGAAGTATGACGGACCAACACACAAAACTGTGTGTATCCATGAAAGTTTATAGTCAGGTTAATACAGTTCAGTGAGCATTACTCATAAACGCGGATGGCAAAAAATAATAACAAAGACCTGAGTGACGTCATCTTCGAACTATCTATACATGTGTGTGTGTGTGTGTGTGTGTTTTGGAATGTTGTTGCGTGGAAGAAAAAAAAAAGGGGGGGAGGGTGTCCATCAAGTAGAGAAATTCCTGAGCAGGGGGGGGGGGGGGGGGGGGGGTGTTTGCTAGGAACTGTCAGATTGGCATTTTTTCAGAAAATCATGGCATTCATAGTGATATAATTCACTTGATCACATGACGGTATTCGGATTTACAGAAATTTTAAACAAGTTTCACCGATTAACAACATCAACTAATATTACTGCTGATATTACTGTGGTTTTTATGCCATCGATGTGATAATTATTGCCCTGGGAAATATTTAGTTAAACGTTTCGGCAAACTGTCAATTGGTTCTGTCTAGCTTCTAGCCCGAACAAACCAAAAGTAGACAGATTCGGGGACTTGATATTTTTTGCATCCGCTTCAGATTTTCATTTGACCTCACCTAAGTAAAGGGGAGACATTCCGAAAGCTCCTACATCCCCAGTATTCATTCAATTTCTATTTTCACCGTTGATCTTTTGTCAGGCGTTTATGTATTCAATTTGTCATCATATAAAAGCGTATTAAAAACTCTAGAACAAACCTTGATAGATTTGTGAAAGTTTAAAATTTCCTAATTTGACCATTGTTTTGATTCTCGGCTGCCATTTTAATTTGTGAAGTATTGAAGGTAGTGCAAAGCACTCCCAAGTAAAGCGTGGTAAAGACTTGCGACTTATTGATATTGATGTCTACTGACTGATAAACTAAAATCATGCCGAATAAAGCATGGCAGCGATGACAAGCACATCGATTAAAATTTGCATCTAATCGTAATCAAACTAATCAAGAAAATGATTCTGGCAATATCGAATGAAAATAGTTCTTTTTACTAGTAATAATAATACTAATAATAATAATAATAATAATAATAATAATAATAATAATAATAATAATAATAATAATAATAATAATATATTGATGATAATAATATATAATAATAATAATAATAATAATGATATTAATTATAATAATAATAATAATAATATTGATGATGATAATAATAATAATAATAATAATAATAATAATAATAATAATAATAATAATAATAATAATAATAAAAGTAATAAAAATAATGATGATTATGATGATAATAACAATAATAATGATAATAATAGTAATAATAATAATGATAATAATACAGTTCACTCCGCTTAATCGCACATCGGTTAGTCGCATACTCCGCTTATATGCTACTCATTCCCGAAAAACGGAATTTTTTCTATATAATAGCACCACTTAATCGCACACCATCTCCGCTTAATCGCCACACCTTGACAACCAACAGTTATATGAAATGAACAATACTGTTCCCGTTCTACACAACTTTTCAGCCAAAGCATTTGATCAATTAGGAGCAATGGACAATATCAGCGTAAACTGACATCTCAGGATAAAACTGGACTCCGTTCAGCCACACAAAAGACAATGCCTAGTTATTGAAGATTCGGATGAGTCATCGGAATGTGACACACCACCCATGATAAACACTGAAAAACTTGTCTTGGTAGACAAACATCCACTTCATCCAAGAAGAACACTTGACAGATGATCTACATTGGCTAGATTGGAGACAAAGGTTTATAAGATCGACATTGGCTAGATTGGAGACAAAGGTTTATAAGATCGACATTGGCTAGATTGGAGACAAAGGTTTATAAATCTACATGCTATGAGACAAAGTTTAGACGACATTGGCTAGATTGGAGACAAAGGTTTATAAGATCGACATTGGCTAGATTGGAGACAAAGGTTTATAAGATCTACATTGGCTAGATTGGAGACAAAGGTTTATAAGATCGACATTGGCTAGATTGGAGACAAAGGTTTATAAGATCGACATTGGCTAGATTGGAGACAAAGGTTTATAGGATCTACATTGGCTAGATTGGAGACAAAGGTTTATAAGATCGACATTGGCTAGATTGGAGACAAAGGTTTATAAGATCGACATTGGCTAGATTGGAGACAAAGGTTTATAAGATCTACATTGGCTAGATTGGAGACAAAGGTTTATAAGCAGCTTGCACAGAATAGAAGGCAATCAACGCTTCGCGATTACTGTTCTAACAAATAATAATGTCACATTTTGTTGTTGATTAAACATATCAAAAGAAAAGATTTAAAATAAGAAAGAAAAAAAGAAGAAAAAGAAACTAATAAAATAAAAAAACCCCAAATAAATGAATTAAAAAAAAATAATAATAAAATAGAATAAATAAATAAAAAACAAACATTCCAATGAGGTCGTGTCTAGAATGTGAGGGTCCCAAGCCCGTAGAAAACTCAGAAGTTAAGTTCCTACATGAATGGCACATGAAAGCTGGGGCTTAAATGCTATTTCTAGCTTCTCCGCTTAATCACACACTCCGCTTAATTGACAAGCTAACCTGAACTCCCAAGGGTGTGTGATTAAGTGGAGTCAACTGTAATAATAATAATGATGATGATGATAATGATAATGATAATAGTAATAATTGATAATGGTAGTACTAGTAATGATTTTTTGCCATAGATTTAGTTAGAAATTCGTGGTCCTTGGGGCCAAGGTTATTTTCTTAATCAGGGGTGGTAACAATATCTTTTTTTGTAACAGTTTGATACATTTCCCATTTGATTAAACCCCCAGGTATTTTAAGAAAAGTTTTATTTGCATTGGGTTAAGGAAGCATGATTTAAGTGGAGATAATTTTATGATATTTCTAACCTCTGAGATGATAGCTTCCTTGAATTTACGAAATCATTAACATATCCATCCAGATGCAACACCTTCACCGCTGTCGAATACAAATCCCTCTCAACCTCACTCCCACCACCATCCAGTACTACCAACAGGAGGAGACCAGCCTGTCAACCACTCAGGTAGTGCCATACTTACTCACAACCTCACTACTACTGCCACTCTGCAATCGGAGCCACAACAACCTCCCTCCATCATGCATCCTCCAGCACCTTCTATTACCCCTCCACAACTCATGTCGAAGGCACCAACTGCTGGAGTAATGGCAACATGTGAAGCTGCAGTCGAAGATGATTTTGCTGATTTCCAAACAGCACCCACAGAATCCCAAGCGGTTGGACCGTCTGGTTTTAATAGCAAAGGTACGCTCTTTAGTCATAGTACTCCACTTTCAAGGCATCTTTCATAGGCAACTAGTTTTTAAAATTTTTTATTCAGTTTTGAAATTTTTTTACTTTTCAGTATCTTTTTCTCTCCTGTTCTTATGTGATAAAATTTTGAGAGTCATTTTACTCACATGGCAGAGGTAAAAGTTGAGCAAACTATTTGGAGACCCGTCATGTCAATATTTTTACAAATCTGAACCACACATATGTTGCCAATATGTAGTAAAAGATACACAAGATCACGCATACGTTTCGCTATACCTTAACAATGTGAAAAGTATCTCATAAAATCTGTCAACATCATTTTTTAGTCTGCCAATAGCAAGTTAGATATTTTGTGGCGTTTTGTTTTTGTTTTTTTGACTGCAGGATTGGGTATGCAAATTGGTAACCATCAATTCTTTCCTCACTCCCCCTACCTCCCCATCGGCACCCCACCAATTGCTCACTTTAACATTTTCTACCGTACTTTTGCAGCATATGTTACATTAAAATCACTTAACAAAGAAACAACTTGTTTTTTTGTTTTTAAAAACTGTCTCCTCTGTTATATTTCTAGTTTAGAAGGATACTTTTGAAACAATTAGTTTTGATAATGCACGTTTTCCACTTTGTATAGTCTAGATCTGGCATGAAATATTAGGTTGGTGATGGGTATGTCTTGACGAATGCTTGACTGTTTTCTTGAATGCAATATAATATAATTGTTTCTTGTGTTAAACTACCTTTCCCCCTTTTTTTTATTGCTTTTGAATGACAGGAAACATGTGGATATCTTTATAAAGTTGAGTAGCAAGTTTTAACTTGTAAAATTTAGAAAGAATACTTTTAATTACGTTTCAAACAGGAATAGGTTTTGGATTCACTGGAGAAATCAGTAGCTTTAGCACTGACCCAGATCATATCTATTCAAATATCACACTTTCATCCTCTCTTTTTTACCATGAATTTATCCTCAACCAACTAATACCCCCCCAACCCCCACAACGACCGTTATTTAATTTTGGAAAAAATGATACACCTCAAATGCCATGTAAAAGAATGAAGGAAATGTTATTTGTCTAAGAATTTTCAGACAATTTCTTGACTGGTATCAGTATCACTGCTCATGGATATTGAAATGCAAGTGACATTTGATATTCATAAGAATATTTCTAAAAGATTATATTCTTGCCAACAGTATATTCATGCTTTTCTTTTTCCTCTGTATAAAATGTAAGACTAAGATTACTTATCAGAAAGTCAACCGTTAGGCTTGAAATTTTCCATCTCTTCAAATGATAAAGATTTATTCTTCTAGTTGTGAAATTTTAGAAGCAATGAACAGCAGAGCAATCTGTCAAAATGATTTGAAACAACAACAAAAGATTTAAAAATTCAGAAAATCAGAGAATCAAATTTTCAACCCAGTGTCTTTAGAAGTTTGGGTGTAATCTTCTTTTATTTATTTTTTTCTATCTATTTGTTTTATCTTTTTTTGTTTTTCTTTTCTATTTGAGCATTTCTCTTTAGGGTTTATATTAGTATTTTGGGCCTTTTCTGTTTTTGTTTTTTGTTGTTGTTTTATTTGGGTTTTTTTTTTGGAGGTACTGTTTTTCTCATTGACATAGGTTGAAATGTTTTATTTAAAAACATTTATGGTCCTGTTTTCATCTCATCCCCCCCCCCCCCCCCCCAACCCTGTATTGTCCTGTTCCATTCTCTTCATACAATTGCTGATAGAATCTTTTGTAACTCTAATGCTATTTCCCCTTTCAAAGACATGCAGCAGGAAGACAGCTTTGGAGAATTCATCGGTGGTGGCGGAGGAGGCAATGGCAGTGGTGGAAGTTCCGACTTTGTAAGTGGAGTCTCCTCTTTTGATGTGGTGGAATCAGATCCTCTTGATTTCCCCCCATATCTCCCACCTCGTCATTGTGGAGAGCTGGAACCTCGACCCATCTCCATAGGGAATGGACATTTACCATCATGCTCCTTGCATCGTGTCAACTCACAAAAAAGTAACAACTATCATCACCATCACCAACACAACAACCATAATAATCACAACCATACATGTCATAACCAACCACAACCACAACTACACCAACAACAAATACAGAATCAAGCATGTCACAATCCTAATTTATTCAAACACGATTTAATGAATAACACCGCTATCATCAGGCCATCAGTTTGTGATGCAAAACCACCCCTTGTATGTAACAATGCCCCACCACCACCAGCACCACCTCAACCACCACTGTCATCTGCCGGCATGCCAGCTGCATTGTCATCTATCTGTCTTGATGATAAATATTCAGGCAATGTGCGGTCATTCTTCTGTAGCAGTGATTCTTCTACAGGCAAGTCTACCCTAAATACCATGGATGTTGTTGTAACACTCAAATGTATTTATATGTGTTGTGTGTATTTTATTTTTGCATTGTATCATTTTCATTTATATATGAGTAGAGCCAGATGCAATCTCATTCTGTTTTTATTTTTAAACAAGTCAAGAAATGAAACATCTTTTTTTAGAAAACTTCTGTAAGTTAATTGTAGCAATCCAAGCTATCTGTTCAATATATGGTCTGGAATCTTATTGTAATAACAGAAAAGAACATTCCACGATTGAAATATCGCCATAATGAAATAAAGATTATAAGGGTTGCTACTTAAGATATAAGGGATCAGTACTTGAATGGTACCTGATAATTCTAACATTATTTTTTGTAGTCTCCATTGTGCTGTATGATCAAATAAGATATTGCTTTTGCGTTAGAAATTTTAAACATTGAATGAATAATTAAAAGGTTAACCTTATTCACTGTATTATCTACCAATACTATTTATCCCTGCTAGTTTTCACCAGTAAGTCAATGTCATAACATTTTATTTTTTATGAAATCAGACTAAAAATAAGTTAATCATAAGACATTTTAGTAATTTGAAGATCACTCTTGTACAGTATAATGCTTATATGCTTAGCCAATTTTTTTATTTTATTGACGTAACCTTTGTCAAGAAATCTACTCCAGCTTTTCTATGGCCATGGCCATCTTCAATCATAAACATGTATTTGATCGCATACTCACAATGACATCACTGTTATATTTAAAAGAATGAACTCATAACATGTTGAACATATTATTGGACAATTTACAAATATTGTATTGTAAATAATAGATTTTAGAATTCTGGTCCAGGAAGATTATAAGAATT
>NC_088366.1:36113528-36126028 GCF_034508935.2 Berghia stephanieae
TTTTTAGTGTTAAATAAACATTAACACTTGCTTGCTACCTTTTGAATCGAATGATTGACTTTTGCAAAATACTTTCTAACAGATCTAATAGACCCAAGTACTGTGGTGGGTGGACATAGGAGCCAGTAACAATTTCTACTGCACCCAGTGACGCATGATTCCTTATTGGCACCTCTTTTAAAACATATTATTAATGCATCATTCCATTCATATCATGTTGATTTATGATGGTTTTAATTTTGAAAAGTGAAAAATTTTATTGGTTTTGACTTTGTGTTGATCATTTAATTTAATGTTTCCTCATACACATTTTATTTGTCATTATGTATTCATAGCAGAAATTTTTATATCTAACATTCTATATATGTACCTTCAAAGTTCCGCTTCATTTTCTGTGGGCATAAAATGTTGCTAATATATGCCGATTTAATTTATATTTATAAGTTATAATGTCGTTTAAAAAACAATTTGTCCATTTTCAAAACACACAAGAAGACTTTTTGTTTACCCTTGTTGCTATGTTGGCAACTACATTGCATATTAATTGTCACCAGTTAAAAAGTTTTTCAATCCATGTGTGGTTGCCTGGACCACCAATGAATGTTTTAACATCTTTACTAACAAAAAAAATAATTGATTACTAACTGAATATTTGTTTCTTTGTTTTGTTTTTTTTAATCTGCAAACAAATTGTCTGTTTAAATTAAGAGCTTATTTATCTGTTGTAGTTTTCATCTTATATAAATTGCTGTGAATTTATTAGTGTGAGCATTATTTAGCAATTCATCCGTTATTCATTTCAATATTGACTCCTGTTTTGCTTTTGCTGCTTTTCAACTGGATCCGGATAGAAAATGCAACGTTTTTACCATTTCAGATTAAATTTAATAGATTTTTCTTTTTTCATTAAACCATATGAAAAGAATTAAGGTTTAAACACATTGAGGTTTTTCTGAATTATACTGTCTGAGAGATAATTAAGAAATCAATAAGTATAATGCAGCACATTCCCAGTTTTTACCAATGCTCAGTGCATCTCACAATGGCGCGTTAATCCTTCTAGCAGGCCACATGTTACCGAATTTAAATAGTTTTCTACTATTTGTTACCCCTTTAGAGACATTCTTTCAATATCTTTGCTATTTATTGCTTAGTACTCCTTTACTATATATTTGATTGAGGTAATGTATCCAAAATGTCTTACCTAAAGATAAAATGCAATGACCAATAAAATGTGAGGTTTTTTTTTCCTGACAATGCTCACTTTTGCTTATCTTTCACAAAAGCCAATGTTTGTTTAGATGGACTTAAGTGTTAATAAATTCCATGTTTTAAGTCAATTTGTATATTGCAATTGTCAGTCACATAGCATATTACTATCAAAATGCATACATTTTAGGTTTCTCAAGGACTGATTTCTCTTATTTCAATATTTATTGAGAGTTGAGTAAGAATTTGATGACATGCCCCCCTCCTCCTCCCTCTTCTTTGATATCTTACTTAGAATTGAATTGCAATCTATCATTTACTTGAAATTCATGAAGTTAATCACTACAGCATTAGAGAGATCTTTATAACGGACACATTATTTTAAAAAATTATCCATTTAGGTCATACCTCGCCCAGTTTTGAAGATGACGATTTCACTGATGGTCGGGACAGTTTTAGCCAGGTTTCTACTTCGGAGCAATCTGAAATAGATGACATACACAACTTTGAACACTATGTGGAAGAATTCAATCACAATAAGAGAGAAGCTCCTGATGGAAGTCCTCTTCACTGTCCATTCCCTTCAGTTCACCAAAATAACACACAAATTAAACCGGGACCTGGTCATAGAGATCTTACACAACAGTCACCCACTGGTAAAGAGATAAATGTCATTTTGTGTGTGTATGTATATATAAAAAAAATAATAGTTTTTAATTAATGTTTTTTTTTTACTTTTCCTTGGTTTGACTGTTGTGAATTAACATTTCTTCTCAAGTATTCCTACTGGCGGTATTAAGCTAAAAGTCCATGAGTTCCAATCTTGCTAAGATACTAGGACAACTATTCGTTTCAAGACCTTGAAACTTTGAAGTGTGTTGTTCAACAAAGCGTATCATAAGCAGATGTGCTGCCTGAAGAAGAAAAAAAAGAAAGAAAGAACCAAAATATTAAGACTTCAAAGTTAAATGACAAAATATTGTATTGTTGTTTCATTATGAGAAACAAAGTCTCATCACTTTGATGCAGGTCAGTTCAGATTTAATGTTTAAAAAACATTAAGGCTTACTATTTCTGTAGTGCTCGAGAATGTTATCTTTCTGGTAATGTTTTCACGATACATGATTTGTATAAAATGATGAAATGAGTTTTTGAAAATTATAAACATCCATTTGTTCAATGCTGTGGTCTAAATGTGCAGTAATTTATAGATAATCTGGTTGCATGATATCATTCAGGGGAATGTGTCATGTATTTGATGGTGGTGGTGTATTTGTTTTTTTTACCACAGGTGACAAGAACCTGAAAGGAATGGAAAGTCCAACCAAACTAAAAAGTGTTCAAATCCCTCCACCACTTAAATCACTTACCCAAAATACATTTTCAATGACAATGTCATCATCTTCCAATGCTGCTCCCGTTGATCACATTGTCAATGACGAAGACGGAGATTTTGGAGACTTCGCAGATTTCAAGTCAGCCTCTTCATCATCAACATCAACTACAACAACAGCAGTAGCAGCTGCAAGTGCAAGTCATTCACAGTGCTCAGATGACAAGTACGGTGCTCTCAGAGACCTGACACAAGAGATGGATCTGATGCAATCATCTGTGTTTGATGAAACAGAAACTCATCGTCAACCTGGATCTGAAAATGATGCCAGCAACAGCCAAGAAGTAGAGGAGGATGAAGAATGGGCAAATTTCTCTGAAGCGCCACCAACTCCTTGCTTTGGAAGTGGTGAAGTGGAAGAAGCTGGTAATCAGAATGACAACCATTTTCACTCTACCCCTGACACTTTATCATCAAACTCAGGGATTATAGGGCCTCAACAAGAACAAACATCTAATACAAAAGAAGGAATAATCAAACTATTTCAAACTGGATCCACATTAACACCAACACCATTGGATGAAGATACAGGTAAGTCATTTATTCCATGTCCTAATGTTTGTCTTCTCTCCTATGTTATACAGAAAAAAAAATGACTGCTTAAACCTGGTATCTAATTTCCAACAAGTGTTGACAAACTTTAAAAGTATTTCACTCATAATGTATAGTCAAACCATGTGATATATAAATAATAAGAGAAAGTAAATGTGGATAAATAAATTATACCTATGATGTTCGCATGGGTGTACGATCCGATAGTGATGTCGTTTCTTCTTCTCTTTACTAGCCTATCCTGCTTCTTTGGTTTGTGATTGTATTTTTGACAGGGGATATTTTTTTCCTGTAAATCCTCTGCCTGTTTGTTCTTGGTTATTTATAATTTAGCTTATGATATCTTTAGGTTATGCTTTTGATTGACATTTGTACTATTTTTGTTAGATTGCTTGTTTTTTTGTTTCAGCGGTCTCTCATATAACCTCAATTGTGTTGGAAGAGACCTAAAGCAACAAACAAAAAAAAACAAAAAAATAAATAAATTATTGGATGTTGGTTTAGATAAAATATTTAATTTTCAACATTACATGCTTTTTTCCCCTCTGACTGAAAACACCTTTAAACGAGTTTCAGGAAATAATATCACTCATTTCAATAGCTTCTAGTCGTTTAAAAGCGCTTGGGGCATACTTTGTTTTCATTATGAAACTATTAAGATAGAGGGGTATTTAAGTTATTTTCATTATTTGTTCATCTTTAAGAAAGAACACTACAGAGCCAGGCACGTGGTGATATAGAATCACTAATAAAAAGTGAAATATTGACGTTGGGTATTATTTTTTCATCATACTTGTTTGATTTGGACATCTAAATTTTTAGTTCTTTAAGTGTTTAAATTGCTTACACTTGTGTAATTATGGTTACCAAGCTTAAATGAAATCTGTGATTCATTCATGTCTTTTTTAAGATGCAAGTTTTCGAAAGCATTTTTTATCCTCTTACTCTATTATTTCCTATTCAGGAATTGTGGCTCACATTTTTCCCTGAAAAAAATTGAGAAGGACCATAGATTTAAAACCAACTTTTTTTTTCATTGCAGGCATCATGGTGAACTCAGATTCAGGTTACTCAACCAGATCGTGGGGGAACAACAAGAGTGGTGACCCCACTCTGACACCAACGTCTATGTTTGACCTGTCCACCATTTCACCCTCCGGTAGTGACATCAAGGTGATTGATGACAACAAGCAACAACGTGACAATGACAAGTCATTTTTTAATCACAGCCAGATCACTGACTCTGGTATAGGTAAAAGAGTGTTCCATTTTTAAAGCTGTGCTTTGTATCTTATGATGCTTCCTATAAGTTTCTTTTCTTGTTCAAAGTTTTGGTTTCTTCATTACTTTTTTTCTGCTATCAGCTTTATTTTTGACAGCTGTATAATTCATATTCATTGAAAAAAGCATTCGCTCATAAATAAATCATATAAAAATAGAGGGAAAACTCTAAATTTTTGGCACTTATGTATATTTTTTATTCTTAAAAAACAAAATGGGTGGGGTCTTCTGAACTGTGGTAGGTGTCGTGTCTTCCCTGCCCCTTTATCTGGTTTTCCTTTCCATATTGCTCTCTGACTTTGTTCTCTTGTCCTGATGGGGGTCCTTAACTAAGAGGTTTGTTGTCAAATGTTATTTCTTTGTCTTTTAGAGATGATATTTTTTCCCCTTGTTTTTCATGTTTGTTTTTTTTTTTTCATTTCGTTGTTCATCATTACCAACATGGAGAAATGGATACGCTACTTTATTCTAAACTCTTTGAAGTTTTTTTCAAATTTTGTAGCTGAAGAGCCAACAAACAGGGAATTGCGGTAATCAAATTGAGATGAGACTTATGCAGAGATCACTTTTTATTCAATGCAATTGTGAATTTGATATTCAGTTTTGCTTCTTTTTATTTTTTTATTATTTTTTTTTCTTGCTTCAAATAGACCTCATCAAACTTTTATATATATATATATATTTCAGAAGCAAACTGGGTTGGTTATGGAGTTCAGGGAAGCAATGCTACCAGTTTAGGTCAGTCTTCATCAATGCCAACATTTTCAATGGTCAAGTCAAAAAAAGAAGACGAGGAAGATTGGGGTGACTTTTCTAATACAGCTTTAACAACAACATCGTCAGCCAATGCATCAATGGCCACAGTGTTTAGCGGCATAAATCATAGTGATAGCAGTAAAGAATCCTCTGCTTTCCATCAGAGTTTTGATAGTAATTTGGGAATAACCAATCCAATGCCTGTTACAACAATGGATTTTGCAGATTTGAGTCAAAATGAGGGCGATGATTGGGCGAACTTTAGTGCAGCTACATCACTTCAAAGTGATGATGCCGGGATATCAAGCGATGCCATAACGGATTCTAATGGGACAAATTTTGTGACCATCAAAAAACAGAACCTAGGCACCAGTGAAATCATGGGCTTGTTTAAAGTGCGGGATGATCCAGCAACAATGTCAGGGTATCAGCTGCCTCCAAACACCCAGTCTTCTCCATCATCCTCTACTGTTGTTGGTGGGGCTGGGAAGCTTTCCACGGGACATTCCAGGTAAAATCCCAAATGTCCATTTTGACTGAATAAAGTTAAAACAAGTGAACTTTTTTTTTTTTAAAAAAAAGATTATATCCAGTTGTATTGATTTCTCTGTTCAACCAAAGTGCTAATCAGCCATCTGAACAGATGTCTTTTGACCAAGAAATGTTGAGTATTTTTGCTTACCCTGATATTTTTAAAGGGAAAATGAGTGGTACATTCACAAGAATTAAAAGTAGTGAAGGTGGTGAAAGTTTGTGTGCAGTGATGATAGTTGTAAAATGAAATGTTGTTTCTTGTGTTAGGAGTGTAATTTAGCAACAGCTGATGAGGGTTTTGGTATGATTAAAATAAATGATGTTTAAAATTTTATATGCTTTGTGGTCTTTTGGTATGATACTCGCACTTGGACCAGAAGGTTCTGAGCGACACATGGTTATTCAGTCTATTTTAATAGATTTAATAAGAATTATGACATAGAGCTGGGTTCTGATTTAACACAGCCAGAAATAAATGCATGATATATTTAAGCCAATTTTAGTCGTTTTTTATTTCATCTAATTAAATAAATCATTTCTTAAAATCCTTGTCATGCTCGGGAGACCATCGCTTTTTCACAAATTCAAGCCATCTTACAGTCAAAATAGCAATATAAAACAGCAACATTTGCAATACAAATCTGTACAATTAAAAAGGATTTGTGCGGTCAAATATTGTCTGGAACCAAAAAAACGAAGTATATAAGTCCCTTTTTTTATTATTTATCAAAATAGATCTTGAAAACGTTTGCCACCAAATCACCCAGTTGTTCCAATTCAGACACAGGGTTGTTGCACTTCAAACATGACTTTTTTGATTAACTCAGTTTTGTCATTGTAGTTTATTTGTTTTCAATTTTATTTCTAAAAGTTTTTTTCTGTAGTGTTAAATGGACAATAGTTATTTCATGCTACCTTTTGGTTGGGACACCAGTCTATCGCTGCTGGTTGGACAAGGAGATGGAGGGGGAGGGGGGTCTAAAAGTCTTGACTAAAAACTCTCGGGATTGCAACCGGTTTGTTTGCTTTTGTAGCAAGTGCTCTACCAACTAAGCTATCTGTAGCCCCCAGGACTATAAAAAGCAGAAAATATAATCTCCATTATGATAATAACATTCAAACTTTCAAACTCATACTGTATGATTTACTACTAAAATTGTTCACACTATCTCTGTTCTCCAGGAAATCCAGCAGACGCAGCAATGGACGTCAAGTGTCTTCTGACTTTGATGACGATATGATGCCACCCCCAATGGATTATGACGAAGATGGAGATGATGACCATGCCTTTTCTCGTGGCTACGACCTGGATGACTTGATGCATCAGCAACCTCCTACCACCAGCTACAGCCTGTTTGGCTCTACAACCAGCAGTCCCATGTACAGCAGGGCTCTTGGCAAGAGTGCTGTCAAATGTAAGCAGCTTTCATGATTTAATTTTGACATGTAAACTCCTTTGATAGACTAACCATCTAGTAATTATTGGGTTTACTGGATTGGTCAGATCTGGTGGAAAGTACTTTGTGATAAACTTATCCCCCCATCCAAAGTTAATCCACACTGTCCTAAATAGAGACTTAAACCACCGCCTAAATCACCAAGAACTAAAATCAAAGAAAGATCTTTTGGCATTGGCATTCGCAGCAAAAGACAATGGACTGTGGAATAAATTGACTAAGGAGGTAGCCTAGGCATCCCAATTTGATGATTAAAAAGCAAAAGGCCTTGCCAAATAAGCAGAGTGGCCAACCTTCCCGATTATTTCGGGAAATTCCCTAAATGGATCCACCGTTCCCGATGTCACGAAACTGCGTTTTTTTCCCGAAAAAAAACCATCGTAAAAAAAGACGAATTGCGAATGAAAATCTGTACGAATTTTTTTTAGTACTCTTTGCCTAGTAATCGTGTGTGCGTCGATCGTCTTCTGGGTATCGATTATGCCCTATACTCTATTATTATAATAATCAAATTTTAAATCTAGCTACTCGACTTTTTCCTTCGATACTGACATACTTGGTGTTCAAATTTGAGTTGCTCGTTTTTATCTCCCGAAAGTGGTGTGTTGATTCTTCTTTGTTCTTGTTGACATTACATTGCCGCCTTTGCACATTTGCCTTCATATTTAACTTCGTTGACGATCCTTGCTTAGTGTTTTGGAATAATTTTCCATTAAATACAGACACCCTTTTCCATGCCAAATTTGTGGATATCCATAAGAGGGCAGAGCATTCCTTCTCGGATGTACTCTACTTTTACAAGAAAATGCCTGCCTCTCTCAAATGCTCTTTGGATGTACTGAACTGCACTCTGAGTTTACAAACTTCCAATCAGCTCCACTTAATGCTTCAGTGCTGAATGAGCCAAGATGTGATAGACAATGGCACCAGCTCCATCACTACATATGTCCACTAGATGGAAGTAGGCCTTACCAGAACCTGGGACAGCTAGCCCTGAGTGTTCTTTCAATTCCTCACAGTAATGCAGCATCAGAGAGGATATTTAGTTTGGTTAGGAAGAATAGAACTGAAAGCAGATCTCAGTTGAGCAATGCCACTCTAAACAGTCTTTTAGTTAATAAAGTTAGGGTCTCCTCATCAAGCATGCCACCTGTCCAATTGACTGACAAGTTCTTGCAAAAATGCAAGAGATCCACCATGGATAGCTTGCATTCAGAAGGCAAATAATAGCAGTAAACAAAGCCTGTTATCATGTACATAGAAGTATTGTAGTGATGCTGTGGTCTCAATGTGTGTGTAGTTTTTTAGTTTTAAATTGTCAAGTCATATTTATTAATAGAATAGAGGCTGTGACTTCTGCACCAAATTCAATAGAGGGCATAATGCACCTCCTAAGCTTGGATAGAGGATACATATGTCAAAAGTTACCCCTTTCACTTCCAAGGTTTACAGGTATGTCAACTTAATGTCTGTTTTCATTTTCATTCTTTGTAAAGTATTAAATTAGTATTAGGCTGTGTATTACTTCACTCTTAACATTATTGTGCGGTAACCAAAAATTTTCCCTAGTTCAGTTTCTGAAAAGTTGGCCACCCTGAATAAGTCAGTAAGTAAAATATGTGAAAGGATTTTCAGATCTCTGCCAGTTCTGTGCTCTTTGGGTTTTGCAAAATCAAAAGAATTAGCTTTGTTGTTAAAGAGTCAGAGCTAGAGAAGACCATAAACCCAGCCATTTTGTATCAGTTAATGGTCTTTTTGGGGTTTTTTAACCCAGGCCAACTTATCCAATACAATCCAATCACCATTTTGATTTGTAACAATTAGATTAGTTTGGATTTAATTCAATGTGTAACATTTGCGAGGGCATGTAACAACTCAATTCTTTTCCTCAAAAAAACATAAATTCTTATATTGACCTGACACTGATGTTATAATTTTTACCATTACTTAACTGAGTTTGTTGTTTTTTAAAGTTAAAGGTCAGAGCTAGAGATGTCCAGCCTTTTTGTATCAGTTCTTTTTTTTTAAATTTTAATTATTTTTATAAGCAGATGCCAACTCATCCAATGATAAAAACAATTAAATAAATTTGGATTTAAGTTCACGACTATTTCCCTGCCAATCATTTGTCTCTTATTCACAGCCATTTCCCTGCCAATCATTTGTCTCTTATTCACAGCCATTTCCCTGCCAATCATTTGTCTCTTATTCACAGCCATTTCCCTGCCAATCATTTGTCTCTTATTCACAGCCATTTCCTTGCCAATCATTTGTCTCTTATTCACAGCCATTTCCTTGCCAATCATTTGTCTCTTATTCACAGCCATTTCCCTGCCAATCATTTGTCTCTTATTCACAGCCATTTCCCTACAAATTATATGTCTTATTCACAGCCATTTTACTGCCAATCATGTCTCATATTCATGGCCATATCCCCACCAATCATATGTCTTTTCTTCATGGCCATATCCCCACCAGTCATATGTCTCCTATTCATGACCATATCCCCACCAATCATATGTGTTTCATTCATGGCCACATCTCCACCACATATCTTTATATTCATGGCCATATCCCCACCAACATATGTCTTTTATTCATGGCCATATCCCCACCAAGCATATGTCTGTTATTCACGGCCATTTACCTACCAATCATATGTCTTTTCTTCATGATCATTTCACTACCAATTATTTGTCTCCTATTCATGGTCATTTCCCTACAATCATATGTCTCCTATTCATGGCCATATTTCCATCAATCATATGTCTGCTATTCATGGCCACATTTCCACCAAGCATATTGATTTGTCTTTTTTTTTCTCTCATCACCTATCATTTTTTTTAAAAATTCATTTCCCAATAGATTTATATATCATTTATTTTTTAATTTTCTCCTACAAAGTAAAAGATAGTAAAGAGGACAGTGGGTCTGTCAACAGTTTGGAATTGCCGTCGACCAGCCAAACGTTTGATGGTACTAGTGGTGTTGGTGGTGGCGGTAGTGACAATCATTCCATGTCCAGTATGGATATGGCTGCTGGCAACAGTGGGGGAATGGCCAGTGCTGAATCTAAATCTCTTGACAGTTTAGATTTCAAAACAACCGAGTCTCCAACAGAGTTCACAGATGAAGCAGGGAAGGAAGGTAATATTTTTATTAACATTTTGAATTGAATATGCTTTTAAAAAGTAATTTGTGGTTCTTGGCTGAGCTCTTATGCCAGCAAATCCTCCTTATGTCAGTGGTGACATCAAGTTTGGATAAACTTTCAGTAAAGAATGTTAAAAAAATAAAATACAGCCTCCACAGGGAAATTTTATCGAGTATTGTCACCATAGTATTCCCAGAAGGAATAAGGTTGCCTAAGTTAAATATAAAGGAAAGTGGAGTGAAAACCTGGTTACCTGTGTTATATTACATGACAAGGCAATGATATTAACAAGGCCTTATGGCCCAGCCTAGAGTGCTAAGACATGAAGACACAGAAGAACCCACCACTTTTAAATGCATTTTAATGTAGTGAACAAAAAAGGGTGGTCTCAGCATGGCACAAGGAGATGCAAGGCTTTATATCTATTACAGTCCTGCTACCTGCCTTTCCTAGTGTACTTTCTCTCAATAAGCCATCTCTCTAAACCATATTTTGAATTGGTATTTTTACTTCTTCATTTTGCTCATTCAATTTTAACACTTTTTTCAGGAGTCCAACAACAACAGCAACATCAACAACACTTACCACCACCTTCCAACCCTCACCCTATTCAGCCGCAGGAATTGCTTGCGTCCATGCCCAAACTGGCTGATAAGTATAATATTGATGACGTGGCTCAGGTAAGGATTGTAAGGATATATAAAATCCACAGTTTTGCAACCAAATTCCCAAATTTTGCAAGCAAAAAAACCCCAAAAAATTTGCAAAATATAATTGCGATTGATTTTCATAAAAAACGAAAATATGTTCATAAAGAGAAAGGTGTAGTGGGACTGAGAAATGATTAGAGAGATTAACTGAAGAAATGATCATTACAAAAAGCTTACAAGATTTTAAAAAATTCTCCCCCAACAAAGCTGTTGCAGGCATGCCTATCCTCAATCTCAAATTTCAGGGACATTCCATGGATAAAACTTCAAATATCAGGAACAATGGTGTCCATATCACATGATCCTGCATTCACTTCCCAGTGGTGTCTACCTCTCATAGCCCGGGTTCACTCCCCGCTCATTATTACACACACACACACCACATAAGCACATAATAACTCGTGAAAGAATGATATTATAGTTATTGGAAATGGGTTTTTAGAGACAGTTGATGCTTAGGTAAATATAATATGAGCATAAACTATTGATTTCATTAGAAAATATTTTAATTTCCCAGGTCGTAAATTTTGTTTCAAGGTCGTAAATATGACTCTGAAATTTTGCTGGACACCCTGGAAATGAATAGTAAAAAGTGATTGTTGTCCTCTTGAGAGCACTTTGCCGGTATTGAGGGAATGGGGTGCCAGGGAAAAAAAAAAGTAGGGGGGGGGGGGGGGGGCTGGAGACTGTAAAAAGTTCTAATCACAGAGAAATGGACTGAGGTCGTTGGTATGTGTGTCATTGTCATTCTTGTGGAGAATCTCTACCTTTGAAATGTTTACACTAGGTACTCATTTTACATCTGAGTATGATGAGAGAATGTGAGTAAAGAGTCTTTTCCAAGGACTCAACTATGCATCGCTCAGAGCTGCACTTATATATGTCCAAGGATGGGGCTGAGGAGGAGGAGATATGATGGGCAGAAAAATATTCCTTTTAACATAGGCCTTGTCATATTTCTGTCACTCTTTTTTTTTTTCTTTTTTTTTCTGATATATATTTTTTTGACAATAAGAAAATCGCAACTTTTTTTTTTTGTATGTGACTTTTCAGGGAAATGACCGCTATAGTTATGAGTGGCAGCGTTGTCTAGAACAATGCAGTCAAGTGTTTAAAGAAGCCAACACAATTTTCAACAACATCAGTAGCTCTGCCGTCTGTAATGAGGTGCTCAAATCAATGCAGGGATGGGAATATGTCTCTTGTAAGTTGGAGAAGGATTTTGAGCGTAAATTTGTAATCTTATTTGTTTAACAGGTTTTTGGAAATGTCCAACATTGTCATTGATAGCTGTAGTTTTGGCAGTTGTGGTGTGGTTGTGGTGCATGGTATAGTGGTTGTAGAAGTAGTAGGGTGGTAGTAGTAGTAGTAGTAGTAGTGGTGGTAGTAGTTGTTGTAGTAGTTGTTGTAGTAGTAGTAGTAGTAGTAGTAGTAGTAGTAGTAGTAGTAGTAGT
>NC_088366.1:36131028-36156028 GCF_034508935.2 Berghia stephanieae
AAAGGCATTCATTTTCAAGTTTTAAATTGAAATCATGGTTTATTCATAGAAATATTCAAAAATTACAATTCATTTTTTTTTGTTTCATTTCTTTTTAAAACTTTCAGCCGGAACCATCATCTCTAGTCTTCACCAGCGCCATTCTGAAATCAGACCAAGATTCCTCATCATCCTCATCTTCGGTTAAAACCTCCTCAGCATGTGGTGTCTGCCTCCTTAATGTAGATGTACCAACCACCTCTACCACATCAACAACGTCATCATCATTACTATCATCACTAGCCTCATCATCATCAATCTTCTCCACACCCTCGGCCTGTATTGAGTCAGCCATCACGATAGGCATCAACAGTAAATTGTCCTTTGCAGGCTGTAACTACCATTCCACCTGTGCTAACTTTTGGGTCAACTGTGTGGACCAAACACTTCCTTCCTTGGTTTTACCAGAACTTATATAGACTTTAATAACATAATATTTCAGCTCTTTAGATTGTTCCCAAATTCTTAAACTCTACCAGGCATTCCAATTCCAAATTGGGAACAATGTATGAATCATGTGACTTGTCAGCTTGATATGTTTATTATTTGTACTGATTTGTTAATTTCTTTGAAGCTACATTGCCCTTGTTTTATGAAAAGTGGCAATGCAGATATTTACATGTATTAACATTATTTGCTGTCTTTCATATATTTTATTTCTTAACTCACTCAATCCTAGAGATTTTTGCTACTTTTCAAAATTGGAAAAAATGTATTAAAACGAGCATGTACATAGATAGTTTTATTCAACTATCATTAACATGTAAAAACTAAAAACATTAGCTTTGATACTACGCCTATAATTTGTCTCAGAAAAATATAATAAATAGGCATGGGGTAAAAGTAACCCGGATAAACTACGGATATAGTCTGTGTTAGGGTTGAGTGAGTTTAGCCATTTGACCCTAATGTGTGAATGGTACCACTTGTCTAATGCTGAACAGGTGATTTCAAACTGGTAACAACATGACCAATAGAAATACAGAACAAACGGAGAACAATCAAGATATACACATTTGTAGCAACACAACCAAGAAAAAAGTTTTAATAATAATAAGAATATCTGTAGCAATATCATCAACAGCAACAATAACAAAAATGACAATAATAACAGCGATAATGACAATATATGATTATTATTTTTTTAATAATAAAAAATGCAATGGATTGCAATCAGGAACATATGGATTGTTTATTATTTGTATGGGAGAATTGTAAGTAAGGGTCTAATCCGTTCCTATGGAGTATGATGAAAAGTACAGCAAAATAGTCCATTCTCATACACTCTCAGAAGATGAACTAAGTTTAGTTTAGATAGTATGAAATTGACGTCACTCAGGTCTTTGTTATTGCTTTTTGCCACCCGCGTTTATGACTAATTCTCAATAAACTCTATTAACCAGACTATATACATTCAAAGTTACACATAGTTTTGTGTGTTGGTCCATTACACTTCCAGATGGCAATGTTGTGAGTTTCTTAGCCAAGCGCACACTATCTATACAAGTAACGAGCATTGGCAGCAACTTATACCTAAATAATTCTACTTGAGCATCATCAACAAGCTGTGTTGCCATTGAAAAAACAAAACAAAACATTTATTGCTTTACTTTAGCAACAGCTGATTGGGAAACCGGAATGACTTTTTCAAGAATCCATTTGTGGAAAACTGGAATGAAGCCATTTGGAGAGATTCCTTAAGTACTGTATTAACAAAGCCCTAAGTATTGGCGTTGCATGGACTTTTTGGAGTGACACATTTCAAACAACAAACACTTGAAATCTAAATTTTTGCCTAATTTGGAATTGGAATATAAGGTAGAGTTAAATAATTAAATGAATATAGTTGTGATGTTTAATTTTAATATATAGCGATTGGAATCGATCAACCACCCATTGAAATACTACTTGGATCAAATTGTGAATATGAGAAAGGAAAATTGGAATAACTGATACATGAACAGAAAGCAAAATGATCACCTTGGCTTATCTGTTAATATTTTAGTCAGATTTCTGTCTACCAACACATTTCATTTGTTCTGTTCATGAACTCTGATGCACTGTCATACCCCGTCATATATTTCTTCCCCATTCATGACTGTTCCAATCACTAATTATATGTGAATACATTTTGTGATTGAAACCCAATGCTCATTTTATAGCCAGGTAAGAAACTCATTTCCAGTTTTCTTGTTTCTCTAGGGCAGTTACCTAGACAACGATGAAATAATTTTTGCATTACATGATGGAGTAATACTCAGTATGTGATGTCATGAAATGATTTCTAAGCTCACATCTTAAAATGAAATTGTTCTGAGCATCAAAATGATGGATGTCTTCGCTATGAAAGGGAACTGACCCTATAAGGAAAACGTTTAGTTTTAATTCTGAAAGCAGAAGAATATCTTGATAAACGTAAAGATTTGCTTGATGCCAGAGTTAATCCATAACTCTCATCACATATTTTTTATTTATTTATTTTTGAAGTTGTTTTGTGTTAAAGCAAGGATTGGCCAGCTTTTTTGCAACTTTTGAATAAAACAAATTCAGGTCACTATGCTATTACGTAGCCTTTTTATCTTTCATTGATGGTCTGTCATAGATATAGATGACAATTAAATGTAAAAAATCCCCATCTTATACACAAGCACACGATAATTATAGAAACTTGAGAAACTGTATAAAATTTGGCAAATTCTTTCACCGTTTCTTCAAATATTTGGAAAACTGGCATAGAGGATAGATTTTACTTAAAAGAAACAGATTTTTTTTTCTTATTTGTCAATAATATTATTGATACTGTGACATATGACCTCATAAAGGATAAACAACAGACACTTAAAGATCCACTTTGTTACAGAAGGGCAGCTTATTCCTCCCCTTCCCCCTCCAGCCCTCCAACCCCCCCCCCCCCTCCCAACTTTCCCATTACATTTGTCTTTCGATTCATAAATCAACCATGGACTGCCATTCATGTTCAAGTACTGTCTTATCCTAGCATATGCTTTAGTCATATACTAAGACATAGAGATATTGTGGTGTACGTCTCTCTCTCTCTCTATTCATAGATATTACCATGTCAGAACAAAGCAGCATTTTAAAAAATTCATTGTGGTTTTAGTTTTTTCTGTCGAAGCTTTTATTATTCCATGATATATTTAGAGAAGAGGGTTCTTCATTGTGATTGTATATATGTTTATTTATATTAGATTGTGTATCAATGAGCAGGTTGATTTGCTATTGTCAGTATTTTTCAGTGTCTGATGAGCCGTTCTCAGTTGTGTAGACTGGAATCACTGTGACTCGCTACCTCGATCCGGTGATATGTCACATTTTGATTGTTTTAAAACTTACAAAATATGGGTTCAGTCAGGTAATTTATTTAGAAGACTGCCATTCTCATATCCTACCTCCCATAGCGGGCAGGGAGGTACTTGCTGTGTCTTCTATCCCCTCTTATCTGTTTTCCAACTTGCTTTCTGTCTTTGTCTTGGAATGAGATTACTTGGTTTTGTCCTGGCCCTGGCCGGAGTCCTAGCTGTGAGGGAAACAGTCAAATGCATAGTTATTGTTTTTGGAGATGATATTTTTTTCCTTGTAAATCATCTCTCTGTTATGTATTATTATATGTGTTATTTTGTATTTATAATGTAAGCATTTGAGTGTATTCCTCTTTGTTGGATTTTGTGCTTGTGTCCGGATGAGACTTATAGGTGGTTTCAAACTAAGTACTTTGATAGTGCTCTTGGAATCTACATCTGATCCCTATTTGTTCCCAGTTCCCCTATGTCTTACTTTTTCTTGGGTGGTTTAATTGTAATTCTAGAACTTTTTACTGTCCCATTATCTTCCTTTTTACTGGCGCTGATATAACCTTAATGTGTTGCAAGCGCCGTAAAACCCCTTTAAAAAACAAAAAAAAAACAAAAACAAACAGCCATTATCATAACTTTTTAAAAAATCAATCATCTTTGTAATTTGTAATTTTAACTTAACCCTCCCCTTACCAACCATAGGAAACTCGTTATATTCGTTACGACACAACCAACAATTTTCTTTTTCTGATTTCTCTTGTATATCACAAAATGTAAAGAAATGCTTTGGTTACAGCTATAAATACTAAACACAGTGTTGTAGAGCTCTTTTTGGTGAACAGCATTCTGTATGGAATGCACTTATTACATTTTTGTTTGAGTAAGAAAAGTCTATTTTTGTGTTGGGTGGGTGTGAATTTTTGGGAAAAATTCTAAAAATGGCTGGTAAGGAGAGAGTTAAACTTCGGTATTTGATTAACACAGGCAGTGTGTCTCTGTCTCATAACCTGAGAGTATGGGTTTGAAACACACTTACAGCACTGTTGGCCTTGAGCAGTTCACCCCACATTTTCTCACTTTGCAGTGCTACACTGCAACTGAGGCTTAGGGTATCTCAGAGTTTTCATTTGAGGCACACTCATTAGACAAATTTCTCCATAGGGATAAGTGAAAGTTATTTTATTTGTTAATTAATTTATTTTTTTTTTCTATTTTTTACCAACATATCAGATTGAGGTAGTATATCCCTGTTGTTTTATGGTACAAACATTCATTCATTCATTCATTCATTCATTACAAATTATAAGAAATGTAGTTTTAGTTTTAGTTCACTTTTTTTTTTCAGATTGACTTTGACAAATTTGTTTCTGTCCTCAAATTTTGAGATGAGATCTGTTGATATATGATTATTTTTTATGTACACATGTGATTGTTTTAACTGATAAAAAGTTTCAACTAACTGAACACAAACTAGAATTTGAGGTTTAAAATTTTGAATAAATAATACCAATGAACATTCCGTCACTTATGGTGGTAAATCTATGTTATATTTTTCTTTACAGTCAATATTGAATTTGTATTAGTAAACCGGTAAGATTGACATTTCAAAGCAATAGTTGTTAAGACATGATTTAAATGAAAGGTTACATTAAAGGGTAAGCAGTCCTTAGAGCCATTTGGCCTATGGAACCAGAGTTTACCCCAGTTTCTATAGCGTGAAATGGAGAATAGCATTTTGTTTGCTTCCCTTTGGATAGGATGTTAGTCTATCACAAAATACTTTCTACCAGATTTAACAGATCCAGCTACCCAATCACTGATGAGTGAACAGAGGTTTCAGAAAAAACTCTTGACTGCACCCAGAATCGATCTCAGTACCTGTCTTGTGAAGCGAGCGTTCTACCAACTGAACTATCAAGACCCCCTATTAAAGCATAAGGGAATGATTTAATTGGGGTTTTTTTTTTTTTTTAGTTAACGTTTAGCCTTCAGTGAAACGGTTGTTATATATTGTATGCTCTTTTCATCTTTCCAAGCAAATACAAGTTTTCAATAGTTTTTTACTCTTACATGCTTGGCTTGTACTAGAAATGAAATAGATATTTTTGTTCAACCAATTCCAGGAATGGTAAAAAATAACATCAAAAATTCTGAAAACCCCATGAAAATAAGATAATGAAAAAGTACAGCAGTCAATAAAGACAGGGTGGGGCCAAGTTGAGTCCTTGGAAAGGCCATTTACTCACAATACTGGTGTTAATTTAATACCCAGATGCAACACAAAAACAAACCAAAAAAAAATAATAGCGTGGTTTGGATTTGGATTCTGTATAAAACACTTCGAGCGCATAATGTAAGATGTACTGTATATTAATATGACTTTTTCATCATGCTGGTGCATTGACTGTAAAACTCAATAGCATACAAAGACAGAGTACTGCCTTTATTATAAAAGCTTGTAGACAGCAACCATTCTAACTCTGAAATATTGATTTCAGTTTGGGTTTTTTTTTTCAATATAGTATATAGTGAGATGCGCAATCATTTATGTTAAAGATTAAATTTGTTTTTTATTATTGGACATTAACTGAACTGTAATTGAATCTGGAATCTTTTTGCTAATGTATTGTTATGTTTGTTTTTGTCTGAATAATGATGTGATGAATGAGTGATTAATAATATTTACTATATAAAGATTGTATTCAAATGTACCGATATGTTCTGATTCCTCAAATTTACTTGAATTATTACTTGTATACATTTTACATTTTCTCATTTCAGGATTTCAGAATTATGTGTTGTTTAGGCTCTCTTCCAGTTGTATCAAAGTTGTGTACAACTGTGGATACTTCAAACCTTTTTGTTAAGTACTGACTTAGAATTAGAATTAAGTTGCCACATTTAACAAAGATTATGTGGAAAAATTGTTGAAAAAACTTTGGTTCATTTTCTCAAGAACTTAATTTTTATATTTTATCCCCAAAACAACAAAGTATCTCAAAGGGACTATTTATTTAACTTTATTCCTATTTTCAATCGCAAAAATAGACGATCATGAGGCAAAGATTCACATATCTACTTCATTACACCTATGTTGTTTTTTTATTACTATAAGTTATGAAATTGTGTTCTGTATTTATCATTTTACCTTTTTTTTTTTGCCTCCATGTTCATTTTCATTTATTTTATTCAATTCTATAACTGGATGGGGTTTTCACTGGAGACTGGCTTAGAGATTTACTCATGGAGGTGTTAAAACCATATGACAGTACCACCACTGGAGCCATAGAGATCAACTCATGTTGTGTCTTCTATCACCTTAAATCTGTATACAGTCGAACTTGTATTCACATGCACAATATAAGATGGCCAGTCTTCGTGGCCGACCAGTTTTATTTTCTCTATTTTGTTACTGAATAAGGCGGCCAATCCTCAACACGGCTTCAGCCACTTATTTCTTGGACAAAAAGCCATTGGACGGGTGCTCGCTGATAAATCGGACAAAATTAAACCCATTTTTACTTGCACTTAAAGGATCCAGGCAGTGCAGTTAACTTCTCGAAAACAAACAAACCTCTTCTTTACACCATCTGCTTCTTGACTTTGCAACAATCAGACTCATCCAATCCATCTTAAATTGTAAAATTACGCTAAGTAGGGAATATGATATGCTCATCCCCAAGACAAACATGCTATTAGCTTGATGACCATGTGTGAAGAGAGAATGTGAAGATAAATCACGTCTTATTGTTTTGCCAAAGTGATTATGTCAACATTTAGGTAACGAAGAACTGTATTGTTTCATATAATAACAAAAGACCAATCCTACAAGACGGTCATCTACAGTATAAGCTAGAAAGTAAACATTTATGGCCATCTCAATTGATTGTCACTCTATTTCCACAATGAAAAACTCAAGTTTGGTATCTCAATCCTCTTTGAAAGTTTATTGTTTGTCCATCCCCCAGACTTCATACGATTATAACCGTAGGCTAAATGACAAATTAGTGCCTGGGTAGATAATGCACCAGTACTGATTGTGTTGCCAAATTCTTTATACATCTTGTTATACTTATGTTTCCTGTTAGAATAAATCCCCTTTGTCTTACATTTTCTTGATGCTTGAAACTGCAGACAAAAGCTCTATCAATAATTCTTTTATTACCTCATATAATCTTCTTATTTATTTACTAGTGCTGAAATGCCACAAATACTTTGAAATCCCCATAAACATTTATTCTGATAACACACAATTGTATTTGATTAAATTACAGGAAAATAAATTTAAATTAAGTACATCCTTGAACTTGAACATTTGTGAGCATAATTAATTAGACACTCATAGATATGTTTATTTTTTCAGGGTTTTTTTTTACATCGGTTTTGCTGGGATGCTCTTTTTAGCGACCATTGGGTAATATGAAATCATACAAATATCAAAACATGACATACAATATAAGACCACATTGGTTATTTGTGGTACATTACTTTTGCTGCACAAAATTATCAACACCACACCAAAAACAGGATACTATTCGCTAATAATATTATTTATTTTTAAAACAAAATTTAAAGGGCCCCCTTATAGTAATTCTTAATAACATTGACTTGAAGCCTCTTTTATCATTGGTTCCCTTTATTTTATTTTTTATTTTATTGTTCCTGTATTTCATATCAACATTATGCTTTTCTTGACATTTTCCTCCCGTCCCGTCGATGTGGATACATCTGCCGTTTACTGTTTTAAGATCTGTCACCCATACTGAAAAGGGCTTTATAAAGAAGAAACTTTTTTCGCCAAAACAAAAATATATCAAGAAAATGAAATAAAATGAAAATTCACTGGTTGATCTTTATTTTGATTCAAGAAATAGGAATATTAGTATGTAAAATGATTCAATCTTTGTCATTAAAGTAATGACAGATTACGAATTTAAAGCCATTGAAATGAATCGCAATAGAGGAGTGCCATAAACAACCTTTAAAGACACTCGGATTAGTCGATATATTTATGTAAAAGTCAGTAAATTCTCAAAAAAAAAATCCCCCAGGAATTTCAAATTACTGGTAGGATTATTTAAAGTCCCTAAAAAACCCAGGGATAATCCCTTGTAAGAACGGGAGTTGGAAGTACTGGACTGTGTCAGTAACTTGAATTAAAAGTGTCTATTTACTTTTCCGCATATATTCTAGGCACCTGCATGGGTGGGGTCTTCTCACCTCCCATGGTGGGCAAAGAGGTCACTTTTGCTGCGTCTTTTATCCCCCCTATACTATCAGTTTTCCCTTTCCATGTTTCGTCCTCTATTTGTTCTGGATTGAGATAGCTCAGTCTTTTCCTGGTCCTCGTGGGGATCCTTAGCTGAGAGAGAAGCATTTAAATGAATAGTTCCGTTTTTTTGAGAGATGATTATTTTTTTCCTCGTAAATCATCTTTGTTATGTTCTATTTTAGATTTCGTTTTTGTACATATTTTTTATATTTTGTAAGTATTTGAGTGTTTCCTTCATGGCGGGATCCTTTGCTTGGACAGGACTTTTAGGTAATGTCAAAATACACACATCAGTGGATTGCTGAAATGACCTAAAAGTGTCCCTTGTGCCGTGTAAAACCCAAAAAACAAACATAGGCAACTACGACCTGAATTTAAACCTACTTTTGGAGTATGGTTGGCTTGGGGATTTGTATTAATATTCTGTGATAAATGCTTATGGAAGTGGACGGTTGGTGCTTGACTTTATTTAATAATAAAAACGGTCATCATCACAATAATCATCATCATTATTATTATTACTATTATTATTATTATTATTATTATTATTATTATTATTATTATTATTATTATTATTATTATTATTATTATTATTATTATTATTATTATTATTATTATCAGCATTAGTGTTATTATCGTAATAAGTTTGACTTTGTTGTCTAGTGATATGACATTCGGCATTTGGCATGTAGATGCATGAATTGATTCCTGTTGTGAAGGTACAAATTTGGGTCCTAGGAAAAGGCTCTATGCTCACTTTCTTCAGCATAATTCAGGTGTAAAATGAGTACCTAACTGGTTACAACATTGTCTATATCGGGGAAAAAAAGATATAGCGCCTTACAGATGTCATCCTAGATGTTTATTGTTACTGTTGGCTTCAGTTCTTTTATAAAGCAGTGAAGCATTGTTAACGGTAATTTTAGTGGATATCTCACTATATATAAAAGCTCATGGTTTTTGTTTTGTCATTTTCTTTTTTAAATTAGTAGGGATGTATTATTAATTTTATTAGATTTTATAAAAAACTATTACAGCCACCATTGCTATGCCATCGCATAAATCATGCTATAACTATAATATAAATATTGTGGTAGTACAAAAACTTTTATGAGCTGACAATTTGTAAGGATGTTTGAAACTTTTTGATAAGTCTTTGTTCCATTTACAAAGCTTTCCCTGAATCATGCTCAGTTGTACAAACTTCATGCATGAAGTACAAGTACAGGGTGACATTACATGAACATTTGAGAAAAACAAATATAATAAATATATAAATATATATATATATAGTTACTTTTAACTTGAATCCCACTCGATGGTCTTTGTCACCCAAGGTTATGGTATCTATGGATTCTTTCAACCAATTAAACTGGGTGGGGATCCTGACCTCCCATAGTGGGCAGGAGGTACATGCTCTGTCTTCTATCCCCCATACCCGTTTCCCAATTGTTTCCTGTCATTGTCTTGGAATGAGATTACTTAAGTTTTGTCCTGATCCTTGCCGGAGCTCCTTGGCTGGGAGGGAAACAGTCGAATGTATAGTTATAGTTTTGGGAGATGATATTTTTTTCCTTGTAAATCATCTCTCTGTTATACATTGTATTATGTTTAGTTTACATATTATATTATATCATTGGTAAACATTGAGTGTATTCCTCTTAGTTGGGACCTGTGCTTGTGTCTGGATGAGACTTTTAGGTGATCTCAAACTAAGTACATTGGTGGTGTGCTCTTGGAATCTACATCTGATCCCTATGTGTTCCAGTTCCCCTATGTCTTACTTTTTCTTGGGTGCTTTAATTGTAATTCTATAACTCTTTACTATCCATTTTCTTCCTTTTACTGGCGCTGATATAACCTAAATGTGTTGCAAGCGCCGTAAAACCCTTAAAAACAACAAAAAAAATCAACCAATTAAACAATACTTAATTAGATGAAATATTAAATCACAAGGAAGATTCAAACAGGTAGTATAGTGAGAAAACGTATGTTAGCCATCATCACCAGTTTCCTTCCATTTTTTAACTGATTTCTTCGGCCTCAGATACAAACAAACATACAAATAGGTGATACAGAATTAAGCTTGTTAGATATAACAATCATATTCTACATATGATCAAGTTTAACACAAGGCCTTGATGAAAATTGTGTGTAATATAGTAGCAATAGCTTTTGATAAACGAGAAGTAGACAGAGAGGAGCATTTCTCTAGCCGACCTAAGCAAATTGAAAATAAAATCAAGAGGCAATACATCCAACAAAGCTCACACGTAACGTTGGTAGGGTTTCATTAATTTTGTTTTAATTGTTGGCAAAGGAAAAAATCTTAAGGGTTGGCATTCCATATTGTGTTATTGAAACCATTGTTTTCAAATAATTTGTTTAATTCTTACCCTTTTTATTCAGATCCTTTCAATTTTACAATATGTTTGAAATAAGGTTTAGCTTGTGTTACATGGGCTATATTTTTCTTCTTGTTTATTTATTACGTTAACATAAAGCCATATCTTAAAATCAAATTTTAGAATTCAGAGTGATTTTGCAATCACCCGTATATTTTATCTAGACCATTCTACATCAAACGGTAAACAAATAACAATAGTAATACTAATGCATTGTGTATGTTGTCATCTGGGGGAGAGAGTAGATGTGTAAATGTGTCTTGACATTAGTTCATCTTGTAATAAGGAATTTTTGGTAGAAAACGAAGAATTTCCATAGAAAATTTGACCCAAGTTACCACGGAGCGTTAGCTCACACTTACACAGACATATTTGTAACTAAAGATTTTCTGGTTTTAAAAAAAAAAAAAGGAATAATGTATTTAACGGTCACTTCGGTTTGCTTCAAGAGAGGATAAGTGCAATTTAATTTAATTTGTGATATATACTCTTAAAATATAACTGTTTCAATATTGTACCACGTTATACTGTGATGTTAATAAAACTATGTCATTCCAATTCTATAGTGTTACGCTGTGTGATTTTATTTTTTCAATCACACCCTTGATAACTTTTTATCGTTCAATAATTAATTAATTGTTGAGTTACAAGGTCCATTCCACTGGGTGGGGATCCTGACCTCCCATAGCGGGCAGGGAGATACATACTGTGTCTTCTATCCCCTTATATCTGTTTTCCAACATGCTTTCTGTCTTTGTCTCGGAATGAGATTACTTGGTTTTGTCCTGGCACTGGCCGGAGTCCTAGCTGGGAGGGAAACAGTCAAATGCATAGTTATTGTTTTGGAAGATTATATGTTTTTCCTTGTAAATCATCTCTCTGTTATGTATTATTATTTTTATTTTGAATGTATAATGTAGGCATTTGAGTGTGTTCCTCTTTGTTGGGATTTGTGCTTGTGTCTGGGTGAGACTTATAGGTGATCTCAAACTAAGTACATTGGTGGTGTGCTCTTGGAATCTACATCTGATCCCTATTTGTTCCTAGTTTCCCCTTTGTCTTACTTTCTCTTGGTTTCTTTAATTGTAATTCTAGAACTTTTTACTATCCCATTTTCTTTCTTTTTACTGGCGCTGATATAACCTAAATGTGTTGCAAGCGCCGTAAAACCCTTAAAAAAAAAAAAAAGGGTCCATTCCATAAATAGAATTCCTCATAACTTCAAAACTACTTGGTGCAGAATAATGACATTTGACACAACTCTGCATTAATCTTTTTGGAGATGGTGTGCACAATTTTAAGAACCAATGTTGAATGGATAGAAAATTATTTTCCTTTTTCTATTGATAGTTTAGTCATGATGGCCAGCATAAATACTCAGGAACTTACGGGATCTTTCTCAAAGTGTGACGTTCAAGTAGTTAATAATAAAGTTTCCACGTTTACTCAGCAAGTCTGCCCTAGACATACATAGAGATCTGGTAACTGCCCTTAGAGACAATGCACCATCCATACAAACCAATTATCTACAGTGGAATCTACATTAAGTCAGCTTCTGCTTAAAGTCAACACTTCTTGTCGATCTCAATTTTTTTCTATTCTTTATCTGAGTGTGTTCCATTTATATTGAATACAGTCGACCAACCTTTCTAATCAGCAGTGTTGACTTTATCAGGATTACACACTGTATTGCCCGTTTGCTTTTTTTTTTTTTTGGAGGGGGAGGGGGGCAGTTGTTTTGCCATTGATTAGCATGTTCTCTGTTGTAGCTTCTACTGGCTGGTGCCTACACCCATAATTTACCCTGGGTCCCATATAGTCGAGCAAACCTATATTTTTTTCCTTTTAAATCATCTCTCTGTTATGTATTATTAGATACGTATTCTGTAAACATTTGAGTGTGCTCCTCTTCGTGGGATCTTGTTCTAGTGTCTGGATGAGGCATTCATGTGATCTCAAACTAAGTACAGTCCACTCCGGATAATTGCAACTCGGTTAATCACAACATTTCCCAAGAAAAGGAATTAATTCTATATAAAAGTCACTTGTTAATTGCAACAAACTTCAGTTAATCGCAACAAATTTTCGCCTTTAAAAAGTGGCAAATTCAAGACATCAATCAAACAAAATATGATTAAATTTCATTGTGGATGAAATCGTGACAAGTTGAAGAATCGAAAGTGAGCATGATTTAATGCAACAGTAGTGTGTTTCCACTCTATTAGAGACAAAAGAGGGCGGGGCTGTGCAGTATGGGTTTGTGATGTCATCTGTGGCCATTAAATAGGAGGCGAGAGGGGCTGGGCATAGTCTTGGCAACTGGGTGGGGTTCCTGACCTCCCATAGTGGGCAGGGAGGTATATACTGTGTCTTCTATCCCCTAACATCTGTTTTCCAGCATGCTTTCTATCTTTGTCTTGGAATGAGATTACTTGGTTTTGTCCTGACCCTGGCTGGTGGGGAAATTGTCAAATGCATAATTATTGTTTTGGGAGATGATATTTTTTTCCCTTGTAAATCATCTCTCTCCTAGGTATTATTATACTGTTATTTTGAATGTATAATGTAAGCATTTAAGTGCATTCCTCTTTGTTGGATTTTGTGCCTTTGTCCGGATGAGACTTATAGGTGATCTCAAACTAAGTACATTGGTGGTATGCTCTTGGAATCTACATCTGATCCCTATTTGTTCCCAGTTCCCCTTTGTCTTACTTCTTGTGTGCTTTAATTGTAATTCTAGAACTTTTTACTATCCCATTTTCTTCCTTTTTACTGGCGCTGATATAACCTAAAACCCTTAAAACCAAACAACACTAGTCTTGACAACAGGTAGACATTGACAGTTGTAAAGAGAGACTGAGAGATATCCTTTGTTTTGGGATTGACAACTGTGCATTGTGACCAACGAGTTTGGTGAGAGCTTATTGTCTCTCATCATGGCTAATCTCTTTGACTCTTACAAATGTTGAGAACAAAAGAGTGAAAGTTAATCCAATCTGAATAAGATGTCATTGTGGCGATCATCGCATCGACATACACTGATGAACTCTTTTATATGTGAATTACGTAACGTTGTAATGTGGTATCTTTCTCTTTGTCTTACTCACTTCTACTTTCACTTTCACTCGAAAATAAACAGCACGAACTCTGAGTAACTACTGTGTTCAATTTATCATTTACCACGCTACATTGGTGACCCCGACAGGTGAGACGTATTTTTCACTTCAACACAAACCATTTATTAACTTCAAACAAGTACAAATATGGAATTAGCGGCAGTAGCTGTTAAACTACCCACTTTCTGGTCCACAAGCCCAGTGGCATGGTTCGGGCAAGCCGAGGCACAGTTTGCGCTTCGCGGAATACTCGCAGATGAAACGAAGTATTATCATGTTGTTGCGGCACTCGACACAGACACAGCAAATCGCGCACTGTCAATCCTGACCGCACCTCCTACAAACAACAAATATGACACTATTAAAAACTTTTTACTTTCGGCCTACCAAATGACAGAGGAAGAAAGAGCCCAAGCCCTTTTTAATTTACAAGGGCTAGGTGACAACAAACCGTCGGTGCTGATGGACAAAATGCTTGCTCTCCTGGGTAACCACGAACCTTGTTTCCTATTTCGTCACATTTTTTTGCAACAGCTCCCCGACTACATCCGCGCACCTCTTGCAAACTCAAGTTCTAAAACAAATCCTAGACTTTTGGCCCAAGAGGCAGATCAGCTTTTTGTCTCCATATCAACACATTTTGACAACGTACACCAGATCAGACAGAAATATACAAAGAAAACCCCAACAGAACCCCAATCTGCACTCTGCTGGTATCATAGGAAATATGGGAAAGATGCGAAGAAATGCCTGCCCCTTGTCAAAAATTCGGCCTCAACAAAGAACAGGGAAACGATCGACAGGGTCAACAACTTTAAACGTCACGAGCGTTGGCCCTGGTAGTAACAAGCAACTTTTCGTGACAGATAAACATTCAGGCTCACACTTTCTTGTTGATACCGGTGCACAAGTGTCCGTCGTCCCAGCGACCTGGCGTGACAAAAATTCCTGCCCTCCACACCCACCACTTCAAGCAGCGAATGGAACAACTATTAAAACATATGGCTCGCGCAACGTGTCATTAAATATCAACGATCGTGTGTACCAAGCGCGCTTGATCATTGCAGAAGTTAAACATCCTCTTCTCGGCGCCGTCTTCTTACGTGCTCATAACTTGTTGGTGGATTTACGACGGGGCCGTCTCATCGAAGCAGACTTTTATGTTTCATCACCATGTTCAGTCCAAACGATTGAAACACATGAATTAGCCATGATTGAAACAACGTCTAATCCATTTCGAAGAATTCTGAACGAATTTCCAGAGCTGCTACAACCAACATTCTCCACGGAGGAAGTCAAACATGGCATACGCCATCATATTCCAACCACCGGCCCTCCCGTCTTCGCCAGAGCCCGACGACTTACACCAGAGAAGCTACTCCTAGCCAAAGAGGAATTTAGTGAAATGGAAAAGATGGGCATTGTTCGGAAATCAAGCAGCCCGTGGGCATCACCACTACACATGGTACCCAAATCAAATGGCAGTTGGCGCCCCTGTGGAGACTATCGTCGCCTCAACGAAAAAACAACTCCAGATCGTTACCCAATACCTCACATTCACGATTTCACCGCCCAATTGGCAGGAAAATCTATCTTTTCAAAGATAGATCTTGTCCGCGGTTACCACCAAATTCCCGTCCATCCCGACGATGTGCCCAAAACTGCTGTCATTACCCCTTTCGGTCTTTTTGAATTCCTAAGGATGTCTTTCGGGTTAAAGAATTCAGCACAAGCCTTTCAACGCCGGATGGATACACTCTTCCAGGATATGAGCTGCACGTTTGCCTATTTAGACGACATCCTTGTAGCCAGCCAAAATGAAAAAGAACACAAACTTCACATCAAAGCAGTTTTTAAACGACTCAGCGATTTCGGCCTTGTAATACGCCTGGAGAAATGTGTCTTTGGTGTAACCACCATAGATTTTCTTGGACATCGGGTTACGAAATCTGGAACAATCCCCCACCCAGACAAAGTGGATGCAATTACCGATTTTCCAAAACCGACAACTGTAAAAGGCCTGCAAGAATTTCTAGGAATGATAAATTTCTATCACCGGTTCATTCCCCACGCGGCAGAATTATTACACCCCCTCTACCAATCGATGAAGGCCATGAAACCAATTCATAAACTGGTTTGGACTGAAGAAATGACAAAAGCCTTCGAAGACAGCAAAACAGCACTCGCTCAAATCACCATGTTGGCTCATCCCGAAGTTGAAGCACTTATTGCCCTGTCAACAGATGCGTCCGACCTGGCTGTGGGGGCAGTGTTTCAACAATTTGTAGACGGTAAATGGCAACCGCTAGGTTTTTTCAGCCGCCAACTAAGACCACCAGAGCAAAAATATAGCACGTACGACAGAGAACTCCTTGCCTTACATTTAGCCATCCGACATTTCCGTTTCCTCCTGGAAGGCAGAAAGTTCACTGCCTATACCGATCACAAACCACTCGCCGATGCAATGGCAAAGGCAACTGATCCTTGGACAGCCCGACAACAACGACAGCTTGCTTTCATTTCTCAATTCACCACGGACATTCGCCACATATCCGGAAAGTCGAATACAGTAGCTGATTGTCTGTCTAGAGCTGGGATCAGTAGCGTTACCCTCGGAATAGACTACGCTGCCATGGCAAAGGACCAAATGGACGAGGAAAACCAAACTCCCTACCATACCGCCTACCCAAGCCTCAACATAGTCCCTATGCCAATCACAGAAGACGGACCTATACTTAAATGCGATACAGCGACAGGAAAACCCCGCCCGATTGTTCCCGAAAATTTCAGAAAATCTGTTTTTGACATCATACATAACCTTTCTCATCCCGGAAGGAATACAACAAGGAGGCTGATAGCCGACAAATTTGTATGGCCCGACATGAGAAGACAGATAAATAAATGGACAAGCGAGTGTTTACCTTGCCAGAGATCAAAGGTGCACACACATGTCAAAGCCCCACTTGAGACATTTGAAGTTCCCGCTAAACGTTTTAGTCACATTCATGTCGATTTAGTCGGCCCTTTGCCTCCATCTGACGGGTATACTCATCTCTTCACAATTATAGATCGGAACACCCGTTGGCCTGAAATTGTACCTTTACGGAGTACTACAGCGAAAGACTGCGCAAATGCTCTAGTCCATGGTTGGATCTCCAGGTTTGGAACACCTCTAGACATCACATCAGACCGCGGACCACAATTTACTTCCTCTCTTTGGACAGAAGTATCGCTCCACCTTGGCGCTCGCATCCATAGAACGACAGCATATCATCCACAATCCAATGGGATGATTGAAGAGGTTCCATCGGACATTGAAAACATCCCTGAAAGCTCGCCTTACAAACCCAAACTGGCTAGACGAACTGCCATGTGTTTTGCTTGGTCTCCGAACAGTTCCCAAAGAAGACATCGGCGTGTCAGTTGCAGAGCTCGTTTATGGTGAACCACTCACCGTTCCCGGGGAATTTGTCTCGGAAACCACCTCCCCATGGTCGGCGCACACATTCCTGGCACAAAAGGGAACAGAAACCTTCAATAAAGCTCCATACAATCACCCAGTATCTCTACACGGCAAATCCAGCTCGTTTGTACCTCATCGTCTAACCAAGGCCAAATATGTGTTTCTACGGAACGACGCCCACGGTGGACCGCTCGGTCGTCCTTACACGGGACCCTTTCAGGTCATCGAAAAAAACTCAAAGACGTTTCTCGTCGACGTGGGTGGACGACATGAGCATGTATCTATCGATCGTCCGAAACCTGCTCATGTTGACCTGACAACACCAGTGCCTGTTTCCGACCACCGTAGGCGTGGACGACCTCCAAACCCAACCAGTGAGAACGAACCAGACGTCGTTCAAGCCCCAAACCAACCAATACCAGATACGACACCTACGCGGGCTGGACGTTGCACGAGACGTCCCAAATACCTGGATGACAGTGTATGTCTGTGCTGGGGGAGTTGTGTGGCGATCATCGCATCGACATACACTGATGAACTCTTTTATATGTGAATTACGTAACGTTGTAATGTGGTATCTTTCTCTTTGTCTTACTCACTTCTACTTTCACTTTCACTCGAAAATAAACAGCACGAACTCTGAGTAACTACTGTGTTCAATTTATCATTTACCACGCTACATCATCTTACATCAAAGCTGCTTTTGCTTGACAAAATATACACAGGGCTGCCATATGGTTTTTGTTTCAATCATATTGCTCAGTCTGTGGTGGACTAATAACAATATTTACAACAACCGGTTTGCGTTTACCAGAATATATATATATATATATATATATATATATATATATATATATATATATATATATATATATATATATATATATATATATGTGTGTGTTTGTGTGTGTGTGTGTGTGTGTGTGTGTGTAAAATGTTGCAATAGTGGACAGGAAACTCCACTTCGGTTTATCGCAACATTTTCGCTGATCCCAAGGTGTTGCGATTATCCAGAGTGGACTGTACATTGATGGTATGCTCTTGGAATCTACATCTGTTCCCTATTTGAACCAATTCCCCCTTGTCTTACTTTTTCTTGGGTGCTTTGATTGTAAATCTAGAATATATTGACTATTCCATTTTCTTCTTTTTATTGGCGCTGATATGACCTAAATGTGTCGCAAGTGCCGTAAAACCATTCAAAACAAAAACCCAGACAGACCCCACTAGGATCTTCTGCCAAGCTTGACATAACTCTAAGGCACCAAGGAGGATCTCAATATCTCATAAACAAGGGGACGGGGCTTGTTCCTTGATAGAGTCAAGGATTTTAAAAGATTCCATGGTTGAGCTTCAAGTGTGGCGCAGTTGATCCATTTTTCCATGATTGTGCCATGGATGCAACACCTACGGAAAACTACGATGACAGACAGATGATTTAAAATAAAACAATTATCGTCCCCCACAACTGGAGTAAACCGAATAAATGGTCCAATTATTATTTTTTTAAGGAGACTAAGCCACATAGAAGGGATTATTTATATATCGAGAGTAAAGAAACAGCAATGCCCCAGCTGGAAGGCAATTGAATTGCCTGAAGGAATCACTTTCCTTATTGGCACTGAAAAGATTCAACAAATGGAATGACATGTATCATCTGCCCCCCCCCCCCCCCCCCCCCCCACCCCAAAAAAAAAATGAAAACCACAGAAAAATAAAATAGATTCCACAGCTATCGACTACATTGTAAATGGCTCAAATCCCATGTCGGCCCATTATCTTAATTTTATTTTCTGGCCTTTGCCTAATCAAATAAACTCTGACCCCTCTACCCACCCAACCAAGTGACTGGGTAGTGTAGTGTAATACTGCATAGAAACACTACAATAGATTTAGTTTGGGTACCTACTTCCGTTTTGTTACTTGCACTTTGTTACTTGATGATTAAAGAACCTTATCTCGTTTATACAATCGGCCTTGTCTAATCCTTTTATATCATTTATATATTCTATCATCTAAACACTACAGGTAGATAGATGGCTCTGTTAGATCTGACAGAAAGTACTTTGCAACGGACAAGAAACCTATCCAAATTGTAGCAAGCCACGTTACTGTCAATTTAAAGTCACAGGGATAAACTGCTTACAGGGCTCAAAATTACATGTATTTAAGAACGGCTTTGAATTGCTCTGAATAAAATGTCCACAACTTAATGTAGATAAAACAGATCTAAATTTTGTTTCCACTAAAATAAATTCATTACGATAAAACACGGTATCTTTTAAAGTGGCCAATGTAAATGAGATACGTAATTATTTTTCTTTTAATAATCAAATGACATTGCCAAGAAGTGATGGATTCTGATTGACAGGAGGAGAATGCAAACGCAGAATCGCTCCTCAACATCCCCAACATAAATGTTTAGATATTTATTTCAAGATGCAGGGAGGGGGCTCATACAACAGAGATCAGAAGATAGTTATCTATCCTTGTAGCCGGTCTGAAAAAACACTGACACTGCCTACAGGATCTGCACCTTAAGCAATACTCTCAGATGGTTGCAAAATAATCAATAATATTAAAAACTTAACATTGACATACTAACTAAATGGAAATATTATTTAAAATACAAGGAAAAAATATGATCCTTCACCAAAAAAAAAAAAAAATTTAAAAAATCCATACGTTTCCTTCTCAGAAAGTCTCCAGGCATAACCCAAGTGAAACCAAAATATCCCACTCCAGAACAACTGGGTGGGGTTCCTTAGCGGGCAGGGAGGCACTTACTGTGTCTTCTATCCCATTATATCTGTTTTCCAACAGGCTTTCTGTCATTGTCTTAGAATAAGATTACTTGGTTTTGTCCTGGCCCTGGCTGGGAGGGAAATGTCAAATGTATAGCGTTAGTATTAGTTTGGGGAGATGATATTTTTGTTTTGAAAATCATCTCTATGTTATGTATTGTTAGTTATGTATTCTGTAAACATTTGAATGTGTTCCTCTTAGTGGGATCCAGGGTGGGGATCCTGACCTCCCATAGCGGGCAGGGAGGTACATACTGTGTCTTCTATCCCCATATTTCTATTTTCCAACATGCTTTCTGTCTTTGTCTCGGAATGAGATTACTTGGTTTTTTTTTTTTTTCCTGGCCCTGGTCGGAGTCCTGGCTGGGAGGGAAACAGTCAAATGCATAGTTATTGTTTTGGGAGATGATCTTTTTTTTCCTTGTAAATCATCTCTCTGTTATGTATTATTATATTTGTTATTTTTAATGTATAATATAAGCATTTGAGTGTATTCCTCTTTGTTGGATTTTGTGCTTGTGTCCGGATGAGACTTACAGGTGATCTCAAACTAAGTACATTGGTGGTATGCTCTTGGAATCTACATCTGATTCCTATTTGTTCCTAGTTCTCCTTTGTCTTACTTTCTCTTGACTTCTTTAATTGTAATTCTAGAACTTTTTACTATCCCATTTTCTTCCTTTTTACTGGCGCTGATATAACCTAAATGTGTTGCAAGCGCCGTAAAACCCTTAAAAACAAAACAAAAAACATTAGGGGGATCCTGTGCTGGTGTCTGGATGAGACTTTTATGTGATCTTACACCTGTTCCCTATTTGAACCAATTCCCCTTTGTCTTACTTTTTCTTGGGTGCTTTGATTGTAAATCTAGAATATATTGACTATTCCATTTTCTTCCTTTTACTGGCGCTGATATGACCGAAATGTGTCGCAAGTGCCATAGAACCCTTCAAAACAAAGAAAAACAAACATTCCAGAAGAATGAAACAAAGCCACTTGGTAATGACAACAGTAATTAAATTATGATTTAGAGGTATGAAGAGGGGGAGCCAACGTAAACTAAGGAGAATTCCATCCACCACTTGCAGTCACATCTATCATTCTATAGGTGATCATTGGTTACTATTGGTTACCATGCTTTACAGACAAACCAGAGATTTTCGGGGCAGCCTGGCTCAGCGGTAGGGTCTTTGCTTCGTACCCGAAAGGTACCGAGTTCGATCACCCGCCACTGCGCTGTGTGTCCTTGAGCGAGTCACCTCACCCTAGCTCAATTTGCGGCGCTGCACTATGGCTGACGCCTGGGTTATTCCAGTGTTCCATTGGAATAGATCCTAGAGACAAATTTCCCCAATGGGATGAATAAAGGGGATTTTATTTTATTTTTATTTATTTAATATTCAATTCCTGGCTAAGCAAGCCACATTTTTCTGCGACATTATTCTGTAAGTGTAAGTCATCTTTCTTTCAATTTATTAGGATAGCTGTTGTTTCAGTGCTTGCGATCTAAATTCTAATTTATTTAATTATTTTCCAATTCTCAGATACTATTTGTGTATTTAAGGGTTTTACGGCGCTTGCAACACATTAAGGTCATATCAGCGCCAGTAAAAAGGAAAAAAATGGGATAGTAAAAAGTTCTAGAATTACAATAAAGCATCCAAGAAAAGGGAAGACAAAGGGGAATTGGTTCAAATAAGAAACAGGTGTAGATTCCAAAAGCACTCTATCAAAGTACTTAGTTTGAGATCACTAAAAGTCTCATCCAGACACAAGCACAGGTCCTCGCTAAGAGGAACACACTCAAATGTTTTATAAATCATATATAATATAAAGAAAGCATAATACAGTGCATAACAGAGAGATGATTTACAATGAAAAAAATATCATTTCCCAAAACTAACTATACATTCGACTGTTTCCCTCTCAGCCAGGGCATCTGACCAGGACCAGGACAAAACCAAGTAATCTCATTCCGAGACAAAGACAGAAAGCATGTTGGAAAACAGATATAAGGGGATAGAAGACACAGCATGTTCCCCTCTGCCCGCTATGGGAGTCAGATACTATAAATATTAATATTAGGCATTGGCCGCATTATAACACTTAACTGCTATGTCCTAAAATATAGATCATCTTTATAATTAATATGCACAATCACTTCACCAACTACCAACTACGATGTCAAGCAATGGCGCTTTTAAAATTAATTTACAAACTTTGGACTTTTTAAAAAAAAAATAATAATACTGAACATGTCGAGCTTAGAACTAATGATTCCCAATATAAACTAACATTGCTTTTATTAACAGTTACCACATAAATTAATCACAACTATGAAAAAGTTCAAGTATAACCCGTAAGAAATTGACGTGATTTAATAGAAATTTGTCTGAAATCCCGAAAAAAGTACAAGAATTTACCCGAAGTTGTCAGCAAAAAGTTGATTTGGACATCAGCGGCCAAACTGGTAATTGCGGTCATCTGAACAAACGCCTACAGTTGACCACACGCATACCCGTTCCTCCAGGAAGATGCGGCCGCATCGGAATCCGAAGCGGCGGCATCCTGTTGCCTTCCGCATCCGTCAGCAAAAATTTATTTATTTATTTTTAAAATATTACTATTATTATTATTTTGCGTTTCGTTGACGATCACGATGTGTCTGTTGTTATGTAGTGATGGTGGTGTTGATGTGGTGGTTTTGATATATAGAAATGGTAATGAAGATGACTGTAAGGATAATGATGATGCTGTGGTAGTAGTAGTAATGATGATGTGGTGGTGGCTGCAGTAGTAGAGGTAGTTTATTGATGGTAACTTCTATTATTTGCAGGAGCACTGATATATGAGACGAGCAACGGAGAGAGAGAGAGAGAGAGAGAGAGAGAGAGAGAGAGAGAGAGAGAGAGAGAGAGAGAGAGAGAGAGAGAGAGAGAGAGAGAGAGAGAGTTTGAGTTTGAAATTGCGTAATTCCGCGGGGATATGTTCTTACATGGGTTGCATGCAGTAAGTTGTTAGTACAAACTTCGCACAGCTGAATCGTGACTTTTGATTCGCACACTTTTGGTGATTTAAATTTTCTGAAATTGTTTTCAATACGTGAAATACGTTAATTACGCAATTACAGTTTTTAATTGCCTCAACCGATGTTCCTTCTTGCTTCTTGGGACAGTAAAAAAAAAGTGGTAGCTTATATTCTGCTCCTTTAAACTCCAAAGTTACTTTCCTCAAATCACGAGATTGGCGAGTATCAACTTTCCTTCTTCTGGGATGATGCATGCAGATACACGGAGGAAGGGTTTTTTTTTAACTTCCTCCGTGCCATCTTCTTAATAGCTATTATTTAAATATCTTATTTATAAAGTACACAATGTGGTAGAAAGGCGCTATTGGCCTAGCTATTGTGGTTTGGACTGATGAACACGATCGCTCGTGTTGCACATCGAACCGCACACCTTTGACGAGATGAATTAGATATTTAGAAACCTGCAAAATTGACTTATTTTCTTCTGTAAAATTCATCATTTTCTTTGAAAAATTTCTTTGCAAAAAAACGCGGGGCCAGTTTTCTTTCCTTCTCAAACTAACACACTCATTCAACTTCAAGCCATTCGACAACAAGCCATTTTGAACAAAAAATAGTGAGGGGACAAAAACTAATTTTCAGTTTTCAGAGTCGGGTGGTTCTAGGGTGGCCCCACTTTTCGCAGTACTACTGCGAATGAGCACTCCAATGGAAAATGTCCTGGCGGGTGGCGGATTTTTGATGTTTTATATACCCTTTTAAAAAGTAAAAGTATAGCAATCAAGTCTAATTATTTCTTCTATTCCCCCCTAAAGTGACTCTTAGGAGCACCTATTGTGAGTGTTCTGTTGGCCACGATCTATTTTACACAACCAAATCAGATTAACCGAAGGTAAAAACAATATCCGACAGTCTAACTCCCGATCAAACAAAATCGAAACTCCGAATCTTCGTTCCTAAAGGAAACAGTTGAAAATAGGTGAGTAGCGTCTAGTAACATTAATTTTTGGAACTGTGTTTTCAGTCCCCCGGAAACAAAAATATTTTAAATGGACCAATTATCGTCTATTTTTACCTTAATCGATGAAATCGGGCCGATCGAGAGGCCGAACGCCGAACCCGAACGGATCTAGCCTTCTCACGCATAGAGAATACAGGACTAGAGACGACAATAGGTAGTAAAACGTCATCAAAAGTGGCTATTTTCATTTATATAAAACCAGGGACGTTGTGCGATTTAATATCTATATGAATGTCTTTGACTGAGCTCGATTAACCTTGATTTGTGGACGTAAAATAGAAAAAAAGGCCAGGTTTATGATGATAAACCAACTTAGACATATTAAACTACACTTTTACTTGTACATTTAGACTTGGCTCCAATGATCGGGTTTATATTAATGACTTTTAAAAAATATTATGAATAATTTTTAACTCCCTTATTTGTGGGGCGATTTTGTCATTCGTGGTATCAATTTTATTGCAATAAAGAGATAGAAACTTGAGAGTTGTTTTTTTCTGACGCGAAATTATTACTTTGTAATTTTAGCACTAAGAAA
>NC_088366.1:36161028-36273528 GCF_034508935.2 Berghia stephanieae
GAAACTAATTAAAATGCTTAGGAATTAAATGATCCAAGCAATGAACAATTCGAATATAAACCCTTCGTCCGCATAGAAATTGTCTAAACATACAGAATGTCGCGTGTGCGCCTTGTTGGACGGAGTCGGAATGACACGAAAGCCGAGAGTTGTTCGTGTATTGGGAGAGAAACCGAGAGTGCTAGAATTTGCGAAGTTTGTTTTGTTTTTTTTGGTTGTTTTTTTTTTTAAATAGACAAAATTTGTAGAAAACAACAAACTAAGATTAAGACTCACTTTTCAGTGTGCCGAATTATCTGGTGATAATAAACACCCAAGTTTCAGGTGTCGAATTATCTGGTGACAAAATACACCCGAACTTAGGGTGTCGAATTACGCTCCCTAATTTTTATTCTGAGACAATACACTATAAATCAAATGGTGGAATTTTTGGCAGATTTTGGGCAAATGTCGCAGGTGAAGTAGGATAAAGTTAGCGGATTTCAGTAGTGTTGGGTTGTTCGATCGCTTTTACCCGATCGACGTTCGAGCGCCAAGCTAAGATTAAACGTCCGATCAAAATGCCTGAAGAGCGAGCGGGTAAGACGAGCTGTGACGAGACGAGCGAGCGGAGTCGAAACGAGTGTTTCGAATCAGTTCAAACGATCACAGTTTGCCGTCCGATACCAATCGCCAACGTTTACACACTGATTCGAGCAATGCTGTGTTCTTCACAGCCCTCACTCCTTGATTGTCAGATGTTAGTGTGTCTGGGTGGCAGGGAAATTCGTGTAGGCGTATCACGCGTGTGACTTAACATAATAAAAATAAAAATGTTTAAAAACAACAACATTAAAAATCACAACAGTACATGATACATAATAAGCATGCATACAAAAAACAAAATCAAAGCAACATCTATTTTATGAAAAATAAGCCTCGCGGAATAACTCAGTCTTCAGACATTTCCTGAAAAATGAGGACTAAGTGCGTTCCATCGTGGAGCTATGAATGAAAAGGCTTTTTCACCGAAAGTGGATTTTGAGGTGGTAACTTTTAGAAGTTGGGACTGAGACAGTGCCATCTATTATTATGAAGTCCTAGGACTGAGATGATCTTAAATTTCGAGTGGGTTCATATTTTTTAATCAGTTCCTGCAAATATTCAGGTGCCAATCCATCCAGACATCTAAAAACATAGCACAATATTTTAAATTCTATCCTATACTTCACAGGAAGCCAGCAGAATTCCTGGAGAACTGGTGTTATATGATCTCTTTTTTTTTGGGTTAATTTTATAAGTCTAGCCGCTTTATTTAGAATTTTTTGCAGTTGATGAATTAATCTTCTTTGACAGCCAATGAAAAGGGAATTGCAATAATCTAATCTGCTAGTAATAAACGAATTAACAAGCATCTTTGTACTTCACAGGAAGCCAGCAGAATTCCTGGAGAACTGGTGTTATATGATCTTTCTTTTTTTTTTGTTAATTTTATAAGTCTAGCCGCTTTATTTAGAATTTTTTGCAGTTGATGAATTAATCTTCTTTGACAGCCAATGAAAAGGGAATTGCAATAATCTAATCTGCTAGTAATAAACGAATTAACAAGCATCTTTGTAATATCTTCATCAATATAATGTCTTATTCTTCCAATGTTTCTAATGTGATAGTTACAACATTGGCATATTTTTTTAACATGATCTTCTATGGATAACCCTTGATCTAAATACACCCCAAGATTTCTCACACAAGAACCAGGTTTAATAGCATTTTCACCCACTAGTATCTCATTTGTAGATATTTTTGAGAGTTGATGCCTATTTCCAAAAATTATCATTTCCGTCTTGTCATCATTAAATTTAAGTTTGTTTAGTTTCATCCAATCCTTTATGTTAGCAATGCAATTTTCCATAACAGATACTGATGACAGCTCTGAATCATTATTGAGTTTTGTATACAGCTGAGTGTCATCAGCATAAAAATGAAAATCAATGGGAAAAGTGGATAACATATGAGAAAGGGGAGCAGTATGCATTGTAAAAAGGAGGGGGACGAGAATAGATCCCTGAGGCACTCGTTAATATGGATGGAGTTGATACATGGTTTTCTATAATTACTGACTGAGTTCTTTCAAACAAATATTCATTTAACCAGTCCAAAGCTGTGCCACTGATATAAAATTGATCACGTAGTCTAGTCAAAAGTAAATGTTGATCGATAATGTCGAATGCAGCACTTAAATCTAGTAAAACAAGTATCGCAGCACTTTTATTATCTATATCATTTACAATATCATTAAAAACTTTAAGTAATGCCGTTTCCGTGCTATGGGAGGCTTTGTAGGCAGATTGAAATTTAACATTTAAGGCATTCGTCTCTAGATGGTTAATAATACGAGCAACAACGACTCTTTCGATTAATTTTGAAATGAAATTTAAATTTGACACAGGTCGAAAATTATTTAACTCATTGCAGTCAAGATTTGCTTTTTTCTTCAGGGGTCTTCTTCAGAGGCATGTATCAGCATATTTGGAAAATCGGGCAACGTTAGACTTTCATTTACGATAGATGCAATTGCTGGAACAAGATACTTTGAACATGATTTTATGAGCCAAGTTGGTGTTTTATCTAGCGGGCATGATTTATTAGGCATATCTGAGAAAATATTTTTAACTTCCTCTATTGTTACGGGTTCAAACGACGTTAACATTTTATAACGGGTGTTCATAGATTTAGTTGGTCGTGTCGTGCAGGTAAGTGTTGTGTCCTTCTGTAGTGTCTCTTCCGTTGATGTTGATCTTCCAGGCGATGTCACGTGCCTTGTCATTGTTGTTGTGTTCATTGGTGAAGTCATGCTTGTTGTTTCAACTCGTGATGTCGTGCTGGGATGTAGATTTGTGGGGCTGTCGTTGTCTAGTTCCTGTCGGATGTTGGAAATTTTCTCAATGAAAAAGGTGTTGAATTTGTCACAGAGTTCTTTTGGAGATGTATTTGTAGGTAGATTGTTTGTATTCGATCGTGTGATCATTTCTTTGACAGTATTATAAAGCTTTTTCGAGTCAAGTTTGCTTTTTATCAGAGTGTCCTTCACATATTGCCGCTTGGTACTGACTGTTAGTTGATTGGTATAATTTTTGGCTTTTTAAAATAAATTTTCTTGTGAATTTCAAGTCCAGACTTAGGCCAAAAACCTTCCTTATGACGTCTGTCATGTTTGGCCTTTCAGATTTCAGCAGTAAACCATTTGGAATTTGGTCTTAGGACGATCGTTCTGGACTTGAGGGGCGCGTGATTTTCCAGACAATTATTTAGTGATGTGTAGAGGAGATCTAATTTCTCTGTGACGCCGTGTGTATTCATAACGTTATTATTTATGTCCAACTCCCGAATTTGGTCCAGTAATTTGGTATGGTTTATGTCTTTCGTTTTTCTATAGCGGACTGTACGCCGATTTGAAATTGGGACAGGGACATTGATCTTAAAAAATATTGGGTGGTGGTCTGAAATGTCTGGGCTTCCGATCCTGATCTCACGAGTGGAAGTATCAATGGACCGTGTGATAACGAGATCGGGGGTGTGTCCTTAGAACAGACCCTAGAGACAATGGGATGAATAAAGGGAATTATATATATATATATATATATATATATATATATATATATATATATATATATATATATATATATATATATATATATATAGTGTGTGTGTGTGTGTGTGTGCGTGTGTGTGTGTGTGTGTGTGACGAACGGTCATAATCAAGGCTGCCAGATTTCTTCTTCGCCAAGTAGTCAAATAGAATCTCACATAGTCAAACACCACAAGCATTCTGACTCCCTTGAAAAACTCATTGGTTTTGATTTACATAACAATCGACCACAGTTGGAGAAAACTTTGCTTTTCATTTTTTTTAAAATGAAGAATAATAGAAAAGCGTTTCTTAGTGACCAATTTTGAATATGGCCATCTGGCAGCCCCAATCATAACCTGCTGCAGTCTAGTCAGTCACAGAGGAGTCTGTGAAATTTCCTGTGGCAAACGAGATGCTCGTTTTGTTTTGTTTTGTTTTCAAACGAATCACTGCTTGGTAACGTCACCGACTCGAAACCCGCTCGATTTTAGAGGATTCGATCGAGCACTTGATCGATCAGCTCGTTTCGGGCTCGACCCAAGACTAGATTTCAGGCATAGGCTAAAGTTTGCGGAATTTTTCTAAAGATACCTGGCAACACTTCTATAACTCTTAGACTAAGGTTGCCATTTTGGCCCATTTTAGGGCCAAATCCGAGATTTTTGGCCCTTTTCAAACACAGTTGGTCCCCCATATATCATTTGGCCCTTTGGCCCTTTTTTTTTGGCCCCTTTTGGAGAGTGATTGCCCCAAACGAACCCAACTACATAGCCTTTAGTTCAATATGAATTTTGTTCAATTTATCCACATCAAGAAAACTGATATGTGCATGCACACATCGATATTCGTAGTATTACTGATTCGAGTGTTTGAGACATTGATCTGGCACCAAAACTCTCCTCGACCTGTCTCTGCAAGGAGCTTGCATGTGCTGAGTGCTGATTAATTACACGAGGCAAGGAATCTGACAACGGACGGCGATGACTTGGAGTTCGGAAATTGAGAGGGGGGTTGCGTCCGGTCGGCACTTAACACCGCGCCCTCCCACTACCCAAATGCCTGTATGATTGAAAAACAATGGAACTGCCTTGTTTGTGGAATTTGGGTACAAGTTCACAAATGAATGTAGTAAATATGTACTGGAATTTGTAGCCAATGAACAGCAACGCCAAAGTGTGGAGGAAAGGGTGCGTCACACCAAAGAAAGATGCCTGTCCATGTTAGAGGTTGCTTGTGAGCAAGTCAAACTAAGACTTCCATCGACAAAGGACATGTTCAAAGGACTCAGTCAGCTTAGTCCAACAAAAGTCCTTAACCAAGTGGACAAACCTGCATTCAGCAGCCTACCGTTCCTTCATTTGGTTAAATCAGATTTCGTAGAGGATCAATACAGACGTCTCACTTTTATTGACTGGTCAGATGTGGAAGCTTTCAAAACCACAGGACTCAAAAGTGACACCCATAAATTTTGGTTTGGAGTTATGAAAACACCTGGATTTGAAGAGCTAGGTCAATATGCGACGAATTGCCTCATTGTTCCGAGCAGCGCAGTCATCGAGCGTGTCTTCTCATTGGTAACATCCACAAAAACAAAGCCCCGCAACCGAATGGGAGTACTTTGTCTTGATGCAATAATCAGGATCAAATCTCATCTTCAGCAACGATCCAAATGCTGTAAAGATTTTGTGGCCACAAGCAAGATGATTGCACTCCATAACACAAAGGTGTTGTACACCAAATCAGATGAGAAGGATGAGGAACAGCAGGAAGTGTGCATTCAGCAATTCCTGTAGATTGGATAACGAATATGTAAGTTAAATGTAAATACTTTATTTCCTTTTCCACTTTGAATGCATTTAAACGTAAATAGAACTTTATTTCAGAATTATTCGTTCGTTCATATAAGTTGTGATTAATTGGAATGACATGCGGTGAAAATATACAAAATTAGTATCAGGAGCTACGGAAACCCACAATGTCGTCGAAAAGTACAGGATCACTCAGGTCTGTAATAAGGAAAATGTGTCCCAAGTTGAAACACTGGAAGAAATCACTTAAAAATTTTGTTGGAGTTAGGTGGGCAAAACTGTACACTTTGTGGACCAAGGCCACCCACCCACCAACCATCCTTCACCAAGAGCAGTTATGGCAACCCTTTGGATATGTACAATCTGAGTCTGACAACATGCATACGACCCCCCCCCCCCTCCCCTTTGCACGTAAGCTCACTCCTCTTTATTGTTCACACATGTTTGTATGATTATCTGTATTCGGATATACATTCTGTAACGTTTAGTGAACATTTTCCGTATTTTGGCCCCAAACCGTCTCATTTGGTCCTTTTCTTGTCAAAATCTGGCTCCACGACAAAAAATTACCTGGCATTCCTGCTCTTTAGTTGATGGCTGATGGCCGCCATATTTGTTATATATCAAAAAGACCCCGCAGGACTGAGTCTGAAACAGTATGTTTAATGCTTAACTTCATTTGATCGTTTTACTATCAAGAAATCAAGAATAGCGGACAGAACTTTCTAGTACATTCAGGTAGATGATTTAATAGTTGAAAATATTACTTTGTTTATACTGGGTGCGACACTGCTTTATTTTTATTGATGCATTGACATTGATAGAAATCAACAGTCAGTTTCCGTGTACGGCTCTGGCTCTGGCTCATTCTGAATTCTGTGAACTATCTGCAGTGCTTATAGTTTTATGTAAAGATAAATTATGACAATATGGCATATCATACAAATTAGAAAGAAACCGCATCACTTTTTGTACTTTTAGATTTTAGAGCCGGCGACACTTTTTTTTTCTTCTTCCTTTTGGATGTACTTTACTTTAACTTTAACTTTAATAATAAGAGAAAATCAAATTGGATTGGGCTCAATACTCAATAAAACCTATATCATTATAAAACCCCGTTCAACACGTTTCTCTAATGATACCAACATTTTAAAAATCTATCAGAAGGCAGCAGAAGAAAAGTTTGATCAGGCTAGAGATACTCCTATTCCTCTTGGCCTTTGTTCATTGTTATATTTATAGGATTACTGACGACCTGAAACTTATATTTCCAGTAGTGACCACTATTTGGATTTTTAAATGGCCGCTGACATTTGACGCATTTTTCTGGGATGATTTCAATTTCAAGTTAAAACGTTGCCCTGAATTAAATGGCTGGTGCTATTCGGACTCGAGTCTGAATATCCTAGTTTTCCGTGGCATTATAGGTGTTTTGGGTTTGTTTTTAAAGTTTCAATTTATTTGACAATTCCATATAAATTGCTGTAAATGAAAATAACAATGCTGTGATTAAGAGAATAAGAAAATTGATTTTGGCAGACGCTGCCAATAACGATGGATGGTTATAAACAGAAGCTTTTTTTAAACTCTGCTCTTTTAAACATTTATCCACATTCCAGAATATATGGAAAGTTTCGAAATGCACATAGAAATAAGTAAAGTTAATAAAATATCAATAAGAACATAAAATTAATTAACAATAAATCAGTCGATGGATAGTAGGTGACTGTCTATACACAATATGCATCGACATTCATGTGGGTGTCATGGCTGAACGGTTAAGTTGTCTGCCTTAGAAGGCTTGTCGGAATCAACGCTGTGTTCAGATCCTGGTGATTTCCCGTCAAGCACTCCTTTTTCTTTTTAACAAACGTTCACTTATAAATGTTCTCCATCCACTCCTCACCCCCTTCTTCTTTCTAAAAAAATGTTTTCTCTCTCTCTCTCTCTCTCTCTCTCTCTCTCTCTCTCCTCTCTCTCTCTCCTCTCTCTTCGCTCTTCTCTTCTCTTCTCTCTTTTGTTCCTATCAAAAGACCTGTAAATTCTCAGTCAATTAACTGAAATCAGTCAATTTGTCAAATTCAAATATTTTTTCAAAAGGAAAGAAAGAAAGAAGTGAAGAAAGAAGGAATTCACAAATCGTAGTCGAATGACCGTTAAGTAATTAGGAGTGTTCCATAACGCTACGCATAGCTCATGGGAGCCGTTTATATTAACGATGGATTTATTGCCAAAGCTAAGCGGTGCTTTTTAGAATTGGCATGACTGAACACATCCCAGTGTAATTTCACACAGCCTTCGTTAAAAAAAAATTTCACTTTCCAACCTGTCGTGATCCCAACGGTAGCCAAATTCTAGCAAATTGTCATATTTGTCCCCATTCCGATCTCAAGAATAAATAATTAAAAAGCAAACAGACAAAATATATTCAGAGAGGAAAATAAAGTTATTTAAAAACAAAGACAACTTCAAGAAAATCATACTCAGAAACGGAACAAGGCGAAACAAAAAAAGGAGAAAAGAATAGACTCGCTCAAAAAGAAACAAAATTGAGCGATCAGAATTGAACCTGTGCAGCTAAAAAGAACAAAATGAGGTAATAATGATAATGATTATAAAAACAACAGTAGGCTCCCAAAACTTTATCACTTAATTATATTCATTTCATAAAACCAAAAATAGGGGGTGAGAAAGATATAATATAAAATCGGTTTTAAAAAATTCAGATTATATTTTTATTAAACACCAAGATATTTTACAAACTTTTATTATTACTGAACCATTTCACATATCAAACTTTTATTCGGCTGTATTTATTTTAGAGAGTTAAACAATTATAAGCCTTTGTATGGAATACTACTACATGGCATTTTTTAAAGAACAAATATAGTCAAATCTACCCTATCACCACATCTACATGTTTTTTTCTTTATTTTACTTCTACATAGCGATCACCTGCCCAACGTGACCATTACCAAATATCTGTGACTAGCAACTTGACAAAAGAAAACCCCAAAATTTTGAGCTTTGATATAGGGCAATATCCACTATTTAGTGCGCAAAGCACTTACAAGGCTTCAACCGATGACCGTATGATTTCATAGCTGTGTCAATAACTATGATAATAATAGCAATAACAATGATTATGATTTACAATAATAATAATATGGTGGCGTTTTTATGCACCTCCGTTGGCGGTGATGGTATATTAATGAAAATCTTGCTGCATACGTCCATGGGGTTTGAATAGTTTTAGATTGTAGTTTAGCACGCTGCTTAGTGATTACCGATGTACGTTTATACAATGACAAGAAAATAAAGAATTATAACAATAATTTTAAAATTCAAAAGTAAAAAGAAACATGGCACACAAATACTGATCTCAATTTAAATTAAATAATTTTAGAAAATTAAAATCGAAGTTTTTTTTTAAAAAATGAAAAAAAATTTTTGAAAAAAAGTAAGAGAGAAAAAAAGAAAACAAAAATCCTTTCTTAAAAAAATATAGCATTGTGCTTATTTAAGTCAATTAAAAAAGTGATACGGCCAACAACTCTACTGAAAGATTTGAAAATAAGAAATGTATTTTTTATAGATAGATAAACAGATAACTTGATTTCCTTTTATAATTTAAAGTCAGTTTGAAAGTTCGTTGAGTCAAATAGATATCATAAAATTCGTACCGACGACACTAACACTCTCAGAAACAACCAATCTGGACACTGTAAAAGGTTGTCAGTTTGGCGTTTTTACGCAAATCGTTGCATTCGAAATAATGTATTCACTTGATTACTTACGGAATTAAGATCAACACTAAGTTTTCAACAGTTTTCATCTATTTATGACATCAAGTATTATTATTGCCCCTATGATGGTTTCGAGTGGATAATACCCAGGTTTAATTTTTTAACTTTGGTAATAAATTAAAAAATGATAATAATAATCTAAAAAATCGAAATTTAAAACCAGAAAATAGAAGTTGCATTAAAGGTAAAATATAAGGTTTTAGAAAGACCTTATCAAATATTATGAACAGTCAGGTGGCTCCGTAGCGCAGTGGATAAGCTGTCACACTCTAACCTTGAAAGTACTGGGTTCAATCCCATTATGGACATTTTTAAAAAAAAGTTTACTTTATTGAGAAAGACATTATTTTTTTTTTTTTGTTATAGTTACTGGACATATATTTAAAACCTTAAATTAATCTATTATTATTATTATTATTATTATCATTATTGTTATTATTATTATTATTATTATTATTATTATTTTTCTAAAAAAAAATTTTTTTAAACAACATCGGTACCATTCAATGTGTTATCGTCGTGCATTTATATTTATATGTAAAAGTCGATTGTTATCATTTTATAATATTTTATCATTATCATCAGTTTATTCGTTTACCGCGTCTTTGTCATTTTATTGGGTTCTTTTTCTTCTTCTTTTGTTGTTGTTTTTCAAAAACTTTCTGTCCCATCATTGTTTATAATAATAATAATACATGACATTTATAACGCGCATTTTCATCACTGGGTGATGCTCAATGCGCGAAACAATAATACAGTGACATTATTATGCAAATGAAACATTATACAAACTACATCAACATAATATTATCATTATACAACAATGTAATAACTAAACATAAAGTCATTAATACAAGATATGTTATAATACATCCACATGCTATGTCAAATACGGAAATAATATAAAATAATGATATAATACTTACTTACTTAATCCTCTTCGGGCCTTGAGGCACATAGGGCATCCACCAGACATCTCCATTTTTTGCAATCGGCTGCTTTTGCGGTGGCTGTATTCCAGGACAGGCCTGCTTCCTTTAATTCTTTCTCCATGGTCCTTCGCCAGGTTTCTTTAGGTCTTCCCCGCTTTCTCTTCCCATCTGCTGTCCAGTACAAGGCTGTCTTGGGTAGTGACCCTTTTTCCATTCTGGCCACATGACCCAGCCAACGCCATCTTCTTCTTTTTATTTGGCTATCAATGCTAGTGCAGTCAGCTTTCTTTAATAGATCCACTGTTCTTATTTTTGTAGGCCAAAATAAATTAAAAATTCTTTTTAAACACTTGTTCTGAAAGGCTTCTAGTTTCTGTATTAAGGAGGATGTCATTTTCCAGCTTTCACTTCCATAAAGCAGTACACTTAAAACATTGCTCTTGTATATTTTCAGCTTTGTCTTTCTCATTATTTGCTTTGATTTCCAAAAGTTTTTCAGCATGCCGAAAGCCTGGTTTGCCTTTTGAATTCTGTGCTTGATATCATGTTCTGCATTTCCGTCGTCTGTTATTTTGGATCCGAGGTAGGAGAACTCTGTTACCTCTTCAATTATATGTTCATCTATCCTAATTTCACTGTCATGTTTTGGATTCACCCTAATGTACACAGTCTTATCGAAATTTATTTTCAGTCCAATTTTCGAGGCGTTCTTGTGTAGTACATTTAGTTTCTCTGAGGCGTCTCTGTGTGTACTGGAAACTAACGCGATATCATCTGCGTAGTCTATATCTTCCAGAAAAGATGTCAGTGTCCAGCGAATGCCTCTCTTCTTACCATCAATTGTATTTTTCATGAGCCAGTCTAGAGCCAGGATAAACAGAAGCGGGGAGAGTATGCAGCCTTGTTTTACACCAGTTGTTACATTAAAGCTGTCTGTTAAATTGTTACCACAGATCACTTGGCATTGGTAGTTGCTGTACATTGCTTTGATTAGGTTGACTATCTTCATCGGTATACCATAATGGCGGAGTATTTTCCACAGGGACTCTCTGTGTAAGCTGTCAAAGGCTTTTTCAAAATCGACAAAAATGGTGTAGAGGGGGCTGTTCCATTCAATGCTTTGCTCCAGGATTTGTCTCAGGGTAAATATGTGGTCACTACATGACTTCCCTTTTCTGAACCCTGCCTGCTCTTTTCTAAGAATGTTTTCAATGTGAGGTGAGATTCTTTTCAGAAGGATTCTATTAAAAATTTTGCTCGTTACGGACAGGAGTGTGATTCCACGCCAGTTAGCACAATTTCCTAGGTCTCCTTTCTTGGCTATTTTATGGATGATGCCTTTCTGCCAATCCTCTGGTATTTCTTCCTTTTCCCAAATGTTGGTGAACAATTTACTGAGAATTTTGGACATTTCTTGCGAGTTCGCTTTAAGCATTTCCGCAGTGATTTTGTCAATACCTGGGGCCTTGCCATTTTTTGTTGTTGTATTGCCTCGTGCACCTCATGCTCAGTGATTGGACCAAGATTAACCTCTACGTCCATTTCTGCTTCTGGGATATCTGTGTAAGAAGATGGGTCTGGTCTGTTCAGAAGGTTTGCGAAATATTCTCTCCATCTTTCAATTTTCTCCTTTTCATCTGTGATGACACTACCATCTTGGGATTTTAATGGTTTCTCTTGACCATAACTTCTGTTTCCCGAGAGCTTTTTTGTGATTTTGTATAGTGTTTGTGTGTCTTGTCTTACAGCTGCATTTTCTGCTCCAGTTGCTAAATTTTCTGCAAAATCTCTTTTGTCTTTCCTTGTGGATTTTTTCACTTCTTTATCCTTCAATGAGTATTCACTGGATAGCCTTTCTTTCAGTCGGGGGGGATTTAGCGTTCAGGAGATTTAGTTTGATTGATTTTCTTTGGTTAATGAGCTCCCATGACCTTGCTGATATCCAATTCTCTGTATTGGATTTATTGTGTCCTAAGTGTTCAGTGGCACTTTCCTGCATGACGTGGTTGAAATCTTGGATTGTCATGTTTGTAATATCTTGTATTGCACTGAATTTGTTTCTTACTGAGATATTGAAATTGTTTTGGATATCTGGGATTTTCAATTTATCTGTGTTGAAACGTTTCTCCTTCTGTTTTGCTATTTTTGTTTTCATCAATTTAGTAGAGATTTTGGCTGTGACAAGATGGTGGTCACTTCCAATGTCTGCCAATCGTCTGACTCTGACATCGTTTAAGCTGCTCTTCCATTTTCTGTTGATAATTATATGGTCTATCTGACTTTCTGTTTTCCCATCTGGTGATTTCCATGTTAATTTGTGGATGTTTTTGTGTGGGAAGAAAGTTCCACCAATAATGAAGTTGTGTTCTTCACAAAATTCTGCCAGTCTGCTTCCATTGTTGTTCATTACCCCTATGCCCTCCTTTCCAACGGACTGATTTGTTTGTGTATTGCCAACTCTAGCATTAAGGTCTCCGATGATCATGAGCATATCGTGTCTTGGAATGTTTTCAACGGCCATTCTTAGAATATCGTAAAATTCTTCTTTGTTTTCTTCATCTGAATCCTCTGTAGGTGTGTAGCATGTGAGGATTGATAGCTTGGTGTATTTTGAGTTGTGTCTTGTGTATAAAAGTCTTTCACTTATCGGTTTCCATTCCAATAGTGACTTGTTGTTTTGCCTGGCTATCAAGAGGGCAACACCTTCTCTGTGTTGGTCATCCTTTCGTCCTGACCAAATGATCAGGTCGCCATTTGGGAGTTGGCGCTTCCAGCTCCTGTCCATCTTGCCTCTGATATGCCTAGCAAATCGATCTTGTAGTTCAACATCTCGCGCTGGGCTTGTGCCAGTTTTCCTGTTTGATATAGGGTCCTAACATTCCAGCACGAGACATTGAGCTTGCGTTTTGGTGACAACAGATCTGCAATCTGGTCGGGGGCGTCCTTTCGGCTTTGACCTCCTACCGTCATGAAGTCAGTATTCTGGTCCGCTTCTCTGCTGCCGCCGGTTGTGGATTTACGTCTGGTTTCTGTTTCTGTAACAGTTTGCTTTTTATGAGGTGGGTTGTTAACCCTACGCTCAACCCCCATTCCTGGAGGGCCGGTGGATTACTCTTCGTCTGATCTCTCTCCTTTTTTCTCTTATTAGAGGTCCGAGGTTCGAGATACGCAAGCCCTCCCACCACGACAAGGTGATAATCCGTCATATATAATGATATAATAACATAAACTAAATTAACATTCATATTATGTCTATTTACCTTATCTACCCCATTCACACTACTCTTATCCGTCCTGTTTTGTTGATAAAGGGGAAATCAGAAACGCCCACAGTATGTCTTCGTCTATTAAATTGAGGCTTACAATTCAATACGTATCGTTATTTTTTCCTTCGAGCTTGAAAGCAGCATTTTCATTAATCAACCAGCACCGCCAATGGAGGCGCATAAAAACGCCACCAAACATGATCACCAGAGTACTGTAATGTAAGGTAAGTTCTCGATCCCAGGATCTTCTTTCAACTGTGCTCACGTCTGCTACTCCAGGTTTATTTTAGCAGTTGATTTTCTTACCACAACCTGTTGTCACACACGGACAACTGTATGCTGTTGTGTCACGGGCCAGAGGCTATAGTGGCTTACACTTAATGTTGGGCCACACAGAAAAATCAACAGAGGATGTACCAAGTTACACATACAACGTTGTTTACCAATCTGCCCTCATTATATAATGGTGGGTACAATATCGAATGAAAATAGTTCTTTCCCCGCGAAATTGCGGGCTTCTTACTAGTAAAGTAAATTTTAAAATGAAAAAGTCTACAATGGGAATCGAACCCGGTACTTTCAATGTTAGAGTCTGACAGCTTGTCTGCTGCGCTACGGAGCCACCTGACTGTTCATAATATTTAATGTCTTTCTAAAACATTTTACCGTCAATGCCACTTCTTTTTTCTGGTTTTATTGTTCAATTTAAAAAATTATTATTGTTATTATATAAATTTATTAACTAAAACATCCTACAGATGTCACAATATAACTTTCGCCATGTCCAAATACAGAAACACAATATCGCTGATGAAATTGGGTGGGATGCGCATGCGTGACGGAGGTGTATAAAAACGATCCCTTAAGATACACCGTCATAATAACACTACGTAATAATATTAATAATAGTGATGATGAGAATGCTGATAATAATAATTATTATTATTATACAGATTGACCAAGAATGGCCATTCTCCCCTGTGCCCCGTAGATTAAGGTCACTTGTGTATTACAACCTCTTTGGCTGTTCATAGTCAATATAGACAGGTTGACTGTTCCTACTTTCCTCTGAACACAAACCAATACGAGTAGTTCAATTTTAGATTTGTCAAAATAGGAAGTGTCAAGGATGCCTAGCTCAAGATCATGTTGCACCATGCTAAATGGGTTGTGTTTTTATTGTGGCACAACCAACTATTGCTTTTGTATTGGATGTCGACTTAAATAACACAGATATGCCATAAATGAGAAAGGAGAGAATGGAACACTTCCAGCTTTTGGGAAAGGAAAAAGAAAGAAGCGACTATTTTCAAGATTTGAAAGTGTTGAATGTTTGTTTTTTTTTGTTGTTTAATTTATTTTTTTTTTACGTTGCGTTTTCTCATCAATTTGTCATGTGTATTTAACTTTTCATTTCATGGTCATGCAATTCATTGTTCCATCCCCTCCTTATCATTCATACTGTCAATTTTCATGAGAGACAAAATTCACATAGCAGCCAACTGTTTTGGCAATCTGAGAAAAATTTATAAACAAAAGATGGACTGTTTATAATGGAAATGGCCCTTGCATGTCCAGGGATTATGCTCTTTTGACTACCAAGTTATAACATGAAACAGGAAAAAACTCTAAATTAGATTTTTGTTTAATAATAGTCCAAACGTACTTTTTTTTGGGGGGAGGGGGGGGGGGGGGTTCATAAAAGTTCTGTTTGTTACGGTGTCCTGTTTTAGCTCTTTGTGCAGTTGTGCTGCTATGCATGGGACCTGGTTATAAGATGTTTTTAAATCCCCGTTTTTTTTTGTTTTTTTTTGGGGGGGGGGGGGGGGGGGGTTGTTCCCCATTTTGCCTTTAGTAAAATTTTCTGGTCATGGCGGGACTTTTATGAGCCTAATCGATTATAACAGGGGATGCGGTAACCCAATCATTATCTCCTCCAATTACAATGTATTAGCCTACATTATGCTCTGGTGAGCTTACAGCTCAAGGTAACCGGGAACTTGGCTAGGCCTAGTTTGTGAATCTCTCTCTCTCTCTCTCTCTCTCTCTCTCTCTCTCTCTCTCTCTCTCTCTCTCCTCTCTCTTCTCTCTCTCTCTCTCTCTCCTTCTCTCTCTCTCTCTCTCTCTCTCTTCTCTCTTCTCTCTCTTCTCTCTCTCTCTTCTCTCTCCTCTCTCTCTCTCTCCTCTCCTCTCTCTCTCTCTCTCTCTCTCTTCTCTCTCTCTCTCTCTCTCTCTCTCTCTCTCTCTCTCTCTCTCTCTCTCTCTCTCTCTCTCTCTCTCTCGTGTGTGTGGGAGAGAAAAAGAAATTATTATTTAGGTTGTTTTCTTGATATTGGGCTACAACAGGGCTCGATTTTATGCTGGTACCACCAACAGTTATACTGAGGTTCCATTGTACTTATATTTTGTAGTATATATATATTAAGTGATAACATTGCCAACACTTTTCTCTAACAGTTATTTTTTAAAAAGAACTTTAGCATTTGTACTGCGCAAAATCCACTAAATGTGCTCAAAGTGCTTGACAAAGTGTCTCTAACCGACAGCAACACTGAACGTATAGGACGAGACATGGTGATGTTACAATTTGTTTGACATAGACAATGCTGTTAATGGCCAGGTAGTCTTTGACCCCTGAATAAGGTGAGAGAATGCAAGTCATGAGCCTTTTCCAAGGACTCAACTTTGTGCTGCTCAAAGTGGGACTCAAACCCTGGACCTTCTGATATTTTTTTCCCTCGATTTGTTTATACATATTTATAACATGGGTATTAGTTGCATCTCAGTCACAGTTGTGAGTTGTAAATTAATCAATCAATTTGTACATAGAGTGGAGAAAATTGAAATTATAATAATAAGATCTTGTGTTGACACAATTAGTATACTTTAAACATCGATGGATTGAAAGGTTATTACTTTCACAATCACCACATTAAACTCATCATTGTCACCTCCACTGCGACGGCTGTACAATCTTTATTATTATTACGTTGATCATGTATGAAGTAGAACAGTAATGTAAATAATTGTTGTTTGTGAGTAACAACTTAAATTCCAAAATATGTCGAACTTTCATATAGGTCCTTCATCCAGCTGAGTAATACTTATACAAGGCATATGATAGAATTGGACGCATTATGACATTGAAATTCCGTTGTTTTGTTGTTGTCTCAAACCACTAAGTAGATAGAAACCAAATTTTTGAAGACATCTGTGTGTAGAAGAGTATGTTTAGGACCCATAATGTTCAATTTTACTAAATTTAACATTTGTTTTTTGTTTTTTACATATCTGTAAACTGTTGTTTTTTTTTTGGAAGGGGGGGGGGGGGGGGTGTTTTTTTTTTTTTTTTGTTTTTGGTATAAAGTATTCACACACTTCTTGAAATCAAATCATTGCATGGGAAAATTTCTTGTTATCAAGACAATCCTCTGTTAGGTATGGTTTTTTTTTTTTTCAATCAAGATTTACCTAACATTTCATGAACCAGTAAGATGGGTCATATCGTCTCACATCACGTAAACTTTAGATGCTACAGACTACTAGCCAAACGAGCTGGTTGATTATTGTTTGTTGTAATTCATATCGCGCAGACACCCTACTGGGTATCAGTTCATATTCCATGCCGTTTGGTTGATTTGATCGTTTGTTATGGAATCTTTCTCTACAAATTTGATAGGTCGTTCGTTGGGGTGTTTGTATGTTCAAGATGTCTGGTTTGATTACACGGGGACTTCAGTTATATATTTTCTTTTTGAAATCATACTTTAGATATGATTCCCACCTCGGAAGTCATATATCGAGTACCATTCATATGTCAAATGAGAATGTCATACATAATATGCAACAGAAAAGTTGGAACAGTGTAGCCCTTCCTAGATTGTCATAAAAGCATGGGGGAATGTTGGGTACTATCAATGGTGTAATGTTTTGCAATATGTTATATGATGCATACAAGAAAAAAATCATGTTGCTGAAATAGTTTTGATCTCCTTTATGGATCTATTGCCTACTTCATGATTAGATAACTTTTATAACAAAGACAATTTAAAGGCTACAGGTTACAGCAATATAGACTACGAACCACACTGGAAAACATCATAGACTCAACCCCTCCCTCTCCCGTTCTTTTCAGAACATCAGTAGAAAGCAGAGGAAGAAGCACACAATCTGAGGATGATGCGAAATTTAGATATAACTTTAAGCTAGTTTAAGACTGATATGAAGATGCAGGCAGAAGGCAATGTTCTTGATAGGTAAATATGGACGGGATAATGACTAGTTTAACTATACTCGGACTTACTTTTGTACTAAAAGGGCAATTGTATATTAGTTAGGTAATTCTCAACTCGATCATCTTAAGAATTTTACTGTATGTAGATACAAACCCAATTTCAATATTAAAATTTACCTAAATGTAGCGGCACATGTAATCTCTGATTGAAATATTTATAATTGGAGATTTGTTTGGAATGATAATTCCAAGGATAATATAATAATAGTATATAATGATAAAGAAGGTAATTATGATAATAACATGCAAATTTATGATGCGCATGGCAGTGATAGTATTTAAAATGTCAATGTTGAAAGTGATGATAACAGCACATAAAAATATTAATAATGATAAAAACAATTGATGATGATGCAGATGGCAGTAATAATGCTCTTGGGGTTGACTGCGAAACAAAGGATTTCCAAAGCAAGTCTTACAGGGCATGGGAATTTTCAGATAAGCTTTGGAAGTGTCAAATTGTTGAAAATGAAATATGATTTGCATGAGCATATTGGAATTTAATTTTTGTTTTATTTTCATTGAAAAAGCACTGATATTTAACAGTTGATAATTTTATGTCAATAAAAATACAAACTGGAAAACAAAGGCTGCACGACTTGACAGTGTGTGGCACTAAATAATAATGGATATAATAATAATAATAATAATAATAATAATAATAATAATGATTATAACAACAACATAGCTACTTCCAATCATCCCGATTTGACAGTCTTTAGGAAAAAGAGTGACAAAAAGTAAGTCATAGGGTAGAGAAGATCGTCACAAGGTCAAGGAGAGGCTTTGAGGTTGAATTCAAATTTTGAAAAATTTGTAGAATTCCTTCACTCTCCACCATTGATGGTTCGAGCGCTACCACTACCAAGCAAATCAGAATATATTTCCTGCCATTTGCAATATAGTCCGCTCCGTCCCATTGACTTTATTTCTAGTCAACTGGCAAAAATTTCTTAATTCCTTAGTTACCAATAATACATGCCAAACATCTTTATTATTATTACGTTGATCATGTATGAAGTAGAACAGTAATGTAAATAATTGTTGTTTGTGAGTAACAACTTAAATTCCAAAATATGTCGAAAATACAAGGCATATGATAGAATTGGACGCATTATGACATTGAAATTCCGTTTGGATAGGGTCTCAAACCACTAAATAGATAGAAACCATTTTTTTGAAGACATCTGTGTGTAGAAGAGTATGTTTAGGACCCATAATGTTTTGGCACTTTACTTCATTTAAAATAAGGAAACTTTGGGATTGTATTTGGCAATGTGTTTATGCATCATAGTATAATTCTAATCAGTTATCTATTTAGAGCTATACAATATGTAAACACAATGCCAAATACCATTCCAATTCCTTTATCTTTTGTGCGGAAATTCCTCTTTCGGCATTCCTACGAGTGGTGTCTGAAATTCCTGTGAGCCAAATTTAAGGTTTATAATTCAAAATTTTCGGGTACAAATATCAAACCACTGAAATATTTATTAGTATTAGGGGTTCCCACAAGGTCGGGGATTTGATCATTTTCGTCCCGTGACGCGTTGGGAAAAGGGTAAGGAATTCACTCATATTGATATATACGGGTCTGGAAATTGACAGGGATTTCTTCAGGTCTACATCATCACTGCCACCACCACCACATAATCACCACGGTCACTACTGCAACTACCACTACCAGCACATTATCACATTACTACCACTACTACAATCACCACCGCCACATCTTTATATCTCTTTCACCACTTCAGCTAAGCAACTTCTTATCTGAAATCCATTTTTGAATTTGATAGTCGTTCCTCCTTTTGTTCTGCTGAAGTTGTGGGGACCCTATGGTAGTTTTAATCAAATATAGTATACCATAACCGGCGTGATTTTTAATAGTGTAAGCAAAGTCACGTTGGCTGGATTGCCCGAAACTAGTACTGTAATATAATAGTTAGAAAGGCATACATGTCAATAGCTTGCATGCTTAGCAACGAGAGGTCACGGAGGGGGAACCGTCATCAATTAAGCAAAGGTTCTTACTAAACAAAAGCGTCGACTCTTGGTGTAGAGAAGTATGGGGGCCTTATTTTATGTTTGGGCTCCTTGTCATTCCAATTGTGAATCCGAAAAGGTTTGCAGTCAATTGAGAAATAAACGGACTGGTTTTGGGGGACCTGTGCACAGAAATTTAGGCAGGCTTGCTTATCAAGAAGCCGGATTTTACTTTCTGCTATGGAATAGCATCAAGAGGGCAAAAGTAGCAGTGAAACAGCAATAGAAGATGCAACAGTAGACAGTTTACTGTGTGTGGGAATGGTCATTGCAGTCACAGGGGCAGCGAATTTAAGCAAGGAACAGACAAGTAGAGAGAATATTAAAGTTTTGCAGTCTCAATCTATTTTATGGTAGTCGAAACATACCACAGTTCACTCAGCTTAATCGCACATCGGTTAATCGTACACTCCGCTTATACGCGATTTTTTTCTATGTAATTGCTCCGCAATCGCACATCTTCTCCGATTAATCGCTACATCTTGATTTGAGAAAAACATATTTTTAAATACAATTAAAAAGGTAATGAAAATGCTTTTCTCATTGAACCAGTTCGGCACGTTAATATCGTATCACGCGTGAAAAAAAAGCTTTCCCGTCAACGCAATTCCACTGTCCCTCTGACCCCGACTTGGTCAGACGCGCAATGCTTGTTTACTGACTCAAAGGATTACCAGACGACGGGCGAATTGAATTGACTCAGAACTCGCTGTCAGCATCACATGGTGTGAAACGTGATCGCAGTCCACCCAATGTCGTTTGTTTACATTGTCTGACCACTTGATTGCAATTCTCTCTACCTGTGCATTGTTTTTCTCTACTGAGCAGTGAACAATAAGAAAGGATTATAGGGAGGACTAACGTTTCATCTTTTGATCTATACGGTCCATGTCCACATCGATACACTCAAAAGACGACTGAACTGGCATAAACTTAAGACAAGTCTTTATCCCCATTAGAAAGCTGGCTCTCGAGGTGGAAAGGTCGACAGAATGTCTTGCTTGAAAAAGAACATGATGTCTCTCCTGCCAGCCAATGGAGTGATGAAGTTTTGAAACAACTTCTCCAGCAGTAGGTACGACTCTAATGACATTTACAATACAGACGAGACACGGCTTTACTACAATCAACGCTTCACGATTACCATTCTTCCAAACAATATTGTCACACTGTTGTCGATGAAACACGAATAAAAAGAGAAAGTTTTAAAGAAAAAATAGCCCCCCCCCCCCCCCCTACCAAAAAAGGTAAATAGATTTTTTTTTAAATTAAAAAAATAGCCCGCTTTTGCATTTAATGAAAAGTTGGCAGCAATGTTAATTAATGTTAATGTTATAAGGGTGCCATTATTCCAGGAAAAGCCGGAGTACTGCCTTTTTAAAATTTCCCGCCTAACTTTATCTGGTATTGGTGAGTCTTTTTTTTCTGAAAGAAAGTAAGCATTTTTAATTTAAAGGCAACTGTTACTGTTAGGGAAGCGAGATGGTGTATCCTTTTCTATGATGGGCGATACCATTATATGAAGGGAAGCTTTGCCCGAAATTTTTTCATGCTCTTTACTAGAAAAACTGTCTGGCTTTATTTTAATTTTAGTAAAGTGCATCCCTTGACTAATAATATGTAGTTATTAGTGATAATGATGATGATGATAATAATAATAATATTGATGATGTTGGTAATGACAATAGCAATAGTGATACCATAATAATAATACGACTAATATGTAATACTGTAATTATGATAATCAATTCTTTACAACAAAATCAGGGGGGGGGGGGGGGGGTATAATTGTTCCGTACAATGCCCAATTTTATGTAAGCGGACTAGATGTAGTCATTTATTTACCAGTCTAGTAAATGTCTTGCTAGTGCCGCCGAAACGGAGCGAGTAACTGTAGAAAATCGGATTTTATGAACGTTTCCTCTGACTAGCTCGGCTCTTGCCTGGCAGTGGGCGTTGTAATGACAGTGACTAATTCGGCTATTTTGTGTTGGTAACATCATCAAGCTCTCTTTTACTTGATGGCATGTTAGTTATCCGCCTTCATATTCATACATTCAACGCAAGGGGCCGTTTTCATGAACGTGGACTAGCGCTTAGTCTCTGACTTTAGTCAAGGACTTGAAATAATCGGATTTCATGTGATCAGACTAAGCAAGTCTCAGACTAATATTAAATCACGGCACTTTCGGACTAAGTTTGGCCAAGTTTTAGTCATTTGCTGAGGCAGGGCCCGTTTTCATGAACGAGGACTAGATTTAGTCTAGTAAATGACTAGCTAGTTTGAAGCCCAAGCGAAGCAAGTGTCTAAAGAAAATCGGATTTCATGGACTCCTTCTAGTCTCGGACAAGATTTTCACTTGCCTAGAAGTGGGCGTTGTAAGGTTGGTGACTAATTCGGCTGTTTTGTGCGGGTAGCATCACCTCTCTACTACACGAAGGCAGGACAGATACACACGCTTTCATACTTACAACGCAAAAGATCTCCAAAGAGGAAATTAGCAGCACACTTGATATTGACTGTCGACTGTTATAGACTGCAATGATGTCCATCGTCGGCTGTCAATTCTATATTTAGGCCAATGGCAGTTTCATTGAGCCAACGAACACCACACCGAGATTGAAACTCAAAGAATGTGACCCCCCCCCCCCCCCCCCCCCCACCAAAAAAAAAAAAACAAAAAACAAAAAAAAAATTAATTACACAAAAGAGAGAGAAGGTGTTCTGATTAATCGCATAATTTCAGTCAATTGCAATGTCAACAGAATAACCTTGGCTCCACTATAGGTACTTTCTAATCTTTTTTTTTTTCCTGGTTGACGCAAACCCTTCGTTTTCGGAGTCTCTCGTTCACTCAAACTCCACTCCAAGCCGATAGATTCAGTTGGGTTTTTTTTTGTTCTAGTTTGTTGGGGGTTTTTTTTTGGTTTTTTTTTTACTCACAATAACGTGTATTTTCAACGACCTGCACTTATCTTATAGTTTATTAAGGCCAACGTCAATGGCAACAGGACACTTTTTACCTCTGTCATTCATAGCCGACGTATTTTCTTTTCCGAATCGAAGTGCCCTCAATCTAAAAATAGCTGCTATCTTGTTGACGCTATGACGTTTCCTAGTAACTAGTCTCAGACTATATCATGAAGTCTTTCCTCAGCAAATGACTACAATTTGGCCAAACTTACGAAGGTGTCGTGATGTTAGGCCCAGACTAGCTTAGCTCAAATGAAATCCGATTTTTCAAGTCAGAGACTAAGCGCTAGTCCGCGTTCATGAAAACGGCCTCATAAGTTCACAAGCTAGGACTGAGACTAGTTATTAGGTTGCGTCATAGCGCCAACAAGATAGATATTTTTAGATGATAGAGATTTCATTCGGAAGGAAAATACGTCGGTTACGAATGGCAGTAATGACAGGCAAAAAAAGAGTCCTGTCGCTATTGACACTGGCTTTTTAACAAAATATGAGATAAGTGCAGATCGTTGAAAGTACACATTTTTGTGAGCAAAAACTATATTAAAAAAGACGGAATCAAGTGACTGAATCTAGTCGGCTCGTGAGTTGGGAGTGAGGGAAGGATTCGCGTCAAAGACACCCCCCCCCCCCCCACACACACACACACACACACACAAGATTAGAAAGTAGAGTGGAGACAAAAGTTATTCTGTTGGCTTTCTATTTCTAATTCTGACTGAGCTTGTGCTGGCCAACTAACTTCCCGGCGTTTGTGTGTGTTGAACCCGTGGCCTCAATAAGTCGGGGAGAGAAGGCTCTAGTTAGACTATGGTTTGAAGCGACTTTTTGGGGGGTCGTGGATAGCTCATACGGTAGAGTCAGGCTGAGTTGTACCACTAAGGTCGCGGGTTCGAGCCTCCATCACCGCCGCCAAGTTTTTATTCTCTGTTGTCTTCTGGCACTTTCCTACTCACTCCATTTCTTGTTATTAATAACGGTCCAAAGTCATTATCACGTGATTTGGTTCATCTTGACAAAAGTGGGTTAAAATATGAAAAAGAACGAAATATCTATACCGTTCATGACATCCGATTTTTTGTTAATCACTTGCTAGCAAGTCTTTTATTAGACTTGTGAGTAACTATACTACGGGCCCAGGTCATGTTATATTTTTGTCAACGAGCACAGAAATTATACTGCATACCTGCCGAATCTTACGATTTTAGACAAATTTCATGGCCAATTACGAAAGTACGAAATTGTTTGGAAAATTACGAATTTTAATTCTCGATAATACTTAAATGATCATAATAATAATAATAAATAATAATAACAACAATAATAATAATAATAATAATATAATAATAATAATAATAATAATATAATAAAATAATTAAATAATAAATAATAATAATAACAATAATAATAATAATAATAATGGTGAAAAGAAAAACTACTACTGTTACTACTACTACCATATGGGAGCGTTCACATATTACGTCATCAAAAATTTGCCCTTTTTAGACCCCCCCCCCCCCCCCTCCAAGTCATCACTTGTCATCATTGACCTGACCCCCCCCCCCCCCCAACAGATGATGACGTCATCTAATTTGATAAAAACTAAAGAAACTTTAATTTCACAATATTTATTATCGTTTTTCAAACCATAAACATTGATTATCAACGTTTGATAAAACACATTCAGACATTTTATTAATTTCAGAAACTGTTGATAATTTATGTTTTACGATACAATGGGGACATAAAATTTAAATTTGCAAAGATAAAATCTAACAAACATTATTTAAATTAGGCTACTTGGTGCAGGTGCTATTAAAAAATTTCAGAAAGTGTCATTTAAAATAGTATAGGAGGCAAATTATTTTATAGCATATTAGTCTTTTAGTGGAATGAATTTCTGTTCAATTTCCAAACATAAAATTAATAGATTCAAAAATGTTTCTGCCTTGGACCTCTGGCAATGTACTATAAATAGTATCATCAATTTCATCTTCATCGTCATCATTTTCTCCCATTTGCTGTTCTTCATGTATGCCGCATTTTCGTGAATGGTCTTTCATTGCTGTGATCGAGGAGTGATACAATGAACATTTAGGGCAAGTTCGCCTTTTGAGAAGTGATACCCCTTTCCCATTTTGTTTCTTGAGAGATGGGCAATACTCATCATAGCAATTTATCTTTAGCTGTTTTGAAAGGAACAAACTTTGAATAGGCTTAATTTGCCTATGTTTTGATGACATCATCTTGGGTCTGACCCCCCCCCCCCCCCATGTCAACACATGTCAACATTTGGTAGACCCCCCCTCCCCCCCTAGCTGATGACGTAATATGTGAACGCTCCCATATGTTGATGATAATAATGACTATGATTCTGATAATGATAATAATAACAATAATAATGCATTTTCACAGCGCATAAATAATCATGACGATGTAATGTTGAAGTGATCATCAATGTCAAAGTGTGGTTGTTCTTATCCGATTTTGGAAATTACTAATTCCCCAGTCCTTACTAAAAATTGACATATAAATTACTAAATTAAATTTGAAGTTTTCAATTTGGCAGGTCTCTTACCGGCAAATCACAATTAAAAATTTATTTTTAAGGATTGGTATTAATACGAGTAGGTAACTTGCAAACCTTTAAAAAGAAAACGGAATCGGGTAAGGTAATCCTGTCGCCAGTGGAATATTATTTTTCAAATGATGTTTTAGTTTTAGATGCCTGGGCATAATGATCGGTCTTGCATTTTGTTATTTTTACATTGACCTTAGGAATCGCCAGGTGGTCGCCCTGACGCTAGAATTATCTGCACGCACCTACAGACTTTATTACCGGACCGATTTTATCGTTGATGGATTAAAAAGATTCGTCTTCATCTATGTTAATTTCCACAATGCAGTTTATACGGTTGTAAAATAATTGTATTATACAGTGCCTATTTGTAAATATTAGCCTTTATTTCTCCGTAAATATTGCAGGTTATATAATAATAATAATAATACAGTGCACTCTGGATACGTCGATTTTTACCGAAGTCAAATTTTGTTTTCTTGGTCCCTCTCCTTCTTCCTATATATATAATATTATTAGTAAAAAAAAAACAAACCCGCTCCATATAAGTCGATGTTCTTGTCACTCATGACCACAATAAAATCACAATTAAGCAATTATTTTCATTGATTAAAAAAGCTACCACTACCAGGAAGAATTTCCATTGGTTGGGTTAATAATATCCGCGAACGATTGGCCCACATCGATGTATCGTAGTCGTAGGTGCTTTGCCTGGCATCCGCACTCAATGTAGGTAGGCCACATAAGCAGCATTGAATAGCTTTGATTTATCCAGATCACATTTTACATCGTCGCAACTTCAGTCATGATTTTTTATTTTAATTTATTTTATTTATTTTTTCTAATCCCTGGCCATCCTATCTTATGACCCTCTTAATTGGTATCAATTTTATCAAGAAGTAAGTCTACAAACAACTACAATTGCAAACAGACGGTTGACAACTTTATCGCTGAACAGAAAGATCGAGCTGATCGATGCAGTTAAAAATTCTGGCATGCGACAGAAAATCATCACAGAGGAAATTGTCACATCAGCCATTTCAGTTCCAGTTCCAGTCTAAACGATTTACAAGAAGCGTGACCACTACTTCTCTGGTCAATTCGATACGATCAAGTTACGTAGCGGAAACCGCGTCGTGAAGGGTCATACTTAATGAAATGTCGATTGGCTTGCTTTGTTCACACGCATTTTTGCTCATTTCAACTCCGGTTAAGTTGGTTTGCTGTACTGTTAAGTCATTCTATTTTCTCTTCCCCTGGGCATCGTCTAATCCGGAGTCTTCTGTAATAATAATAAATAATGAATAGTAACAATAAATAAATATATAATTAATAATACGTAATAATAATAAATAAATAATTCATAATAATAATAAATAAATAATTCATAACAATAATAAATAAATAATACCGTAATAATAAATAAATAAATAATACCGTAATAATAATAAATAAATAAATAATACCGTAATAATATAAATAAATAATACCGTAATAATATAAATAAATAATACCGTAATAATAATTTTAAAAAAATAAATAATACCGTTATTATAATAATAACAATAAATAAATGTGTAAATCAATAATACCGTAATTGTAATAATAATAATAAATAAATAAATAATACCGTAATAATTATAATAACAATAAATAATACCGTAATTATATTAATAATATAATAAATTAATTAGTTAATTAGTAAATAATAATACCGCAATGATAATAAATAAATAAATGAATAATACCGTAATAATAATAAATAATACCGTAATAATGATAAATAAGTAAATAATACCGTGATAATATTAATAAATAAATAAACAATACCGTGATGATAATAACAATAAATAAATAATACCGTGATAATAATATTAATATAAATAAATAATACCTTAATAATAATAATAGTAATAAATAAGTAATACCGTAATAATAATATTAATATAAATAAATAATAACTTAATGATAATAATCATAATAGTAATAAATAAGTAATACCGTAATAATAATAATAATAGAGTCGTCCTGTCCCCTACATTCCGCTTAGAATAAGAAGAGCCTTGTCACGCCTTACGAGAAAAAGGGAAATGCTCTGTCCAAAACAAGCACCATAAATAATACTAATACTAATACCCTTTTTAAAGAGCAATGTCGCAAAATCTTAAGACATGGTGATGGGTTTGGGTTGTCAACTCACTTTTCCCCGGCAAGAAATATCAATCCATGTTCTAGTGGTGTTAAAGTTAAATATAATATATGATATATTTTTACCCTACCGACCACATTCTTTTCCATCGTTCCCCCACCGCCCACCCGATTTACCACTAACATTGCAGACCATTTTTATGATGCACTACCATTTGATATAAATATAATATATCTCAAATGAATAACAAGAAAGGCTGTACTGTAAATATAATCGTGAGTATACAATACAGTAAGACTATCATGTACTGTAAATATAATCGTGAGTATACAATACAGTAAGACTATCATTTATTCATTTTAAAAAATAAGCTTAAAATTCTCACTCGAAACTCTTTACAGGGTCTACAACTACAACAAGGAAACATTACCTAATATTATATAGTAGGCCTACGATGATGAGGTCTAGGAAATTAAGAAAACAACACAAAACGTTTTAAGGTTTTTGGTATGGTTTTTTAAAGACCCATTTAAAGTGTTTGGTCGGTAGGGGACGGGACATGCGAAAATGCCCTTCCATCATCGACCAACCTGTTTGCAGGGCACTGGAAATTCAAATTCAACACCGATTTGACAATCGGAATGCCTAAATAAAAATATAGATCACAGGAGGCAGTTTTAAGCCACTCAATATATTTTTAGTTTTAGTTACATTCGACTTATTTATTGTCAGTCAGTCAGTAGGTACAGACGGTCAAGTGCAACCATAGACAGAAAATTTTCATCTTATCTGAACAAAATTTGTCAATTTGGGTGAGTTGTCGCTACAACTTGCTATTTTGACAGTACAGTTTGTAGTGGCGGAAGCAGTCTTCGTAAAGGATGTAATCGGGTTATTACTATTACAACTAAAGTCATTCAATTAAAGTCGTAACAAAACAAAAACACTGTTTGGTCGGTTAAGGGAAGGGACGACTCTAATGGTTATTATTTTTATTATTTTAATGACGATAATAAATTAATTAGTTAATAACATGTAATAATAAATTGATATATAATAATAGAAGGTCTAATGAATAATAATAATAGTAATAATATAGATGACGATGATTATAAAAAAAAATTAAAAAGTGATATTTATATATATATATAATTAATATAAATATATAATATATATATATATATATATATATATATGTGTGTGTGTGTGTGTGTGTGTTTTAATGTTAGTGTAAGGGCAATATCCAGTAACCGACGTGTACATATAATGAAGGTCTGACATCCGAACATCCTTATGGGTCTAGTTCAAAATTCTTGTAATGGGCAATAGGAATTGGGTTATCAGACCTGCAAATAAGTGCACGTCACCAGTAACCCTTAGAGTAAGAGTCTATGCTTTACAAGTGGCCCCTCGCCAACGGGAACACACAGCAAAACTAGTGACTAGTTATGAGACTGGTAGGTACGGGATTTATTTTTTATTTTTTTCGACATAATCATAGACTACGCTGTCTCTCCGGTCGGGTACTTATTTTAATTTTATGTCTGAGTCTGGAGTGTGGTGAGAGAATATGAGTAAAGAGCATTTCCCAAGTAATCACTTTTTGGTGTTGGGGGTGGACCAGTTAAATCATCAATCTTTATTTTAAGTAAAATTAACTACCACTACCATTGACAGTGACTCAGTGACATTTAATTTATTATAGCAGTAGCAGAGCCGAAGATCGACCCAAATGTCCCGCCATCGGATATCGTAACAGTACAAGCTGTTTGACATAGAAACTCCCGTACGGTAGGCTACTTGACGGCAGATTTCTTCGTCATCATCATCTTGTCCACGTCATCATCATCTTGTCCACTTTGACGAGAATCTGCAACTTACACTTACACTCATCAATGGTCAACGATTTTCTATACTTCAACTTGGTAGGGGTAGAAATTGACTGATTCACTTTGTATTCGGGAGCGTAGACAGAGAATGATGTCGGGAGCCAACCCCATCGGGGGGTCATGCTCTGTGTTGATCTTGTGTGTCAGTTTTTTAATATTCTGAACGGACCTAGGAGTAGGAGTCGACATCGAATATCGCAAGATGAGAAGAAAAAACCCCCCCGATTTTACAGAGGATTGATTTTGAGCTAGTGTTAGTGAGGTGTTCGGGTCATTTACACACACGAACGAGCTCGTGAACAAACTTGCATACGTACGCGTAAAGAGGGAGAGTGGGGTTGGGAGTGTCGGTACATTGAAACAAAACCGAAGTTACTTTAGCAGGACCCCTTTCTTATGGAGAATGACTAAATTTAGTCCTTTACTAACCTTTAGCCTATAGGTGGGGTTCCTGACCTCCCATAGTGGGCTAGGAGGTACTTACTTACTGTGTCTTCCATCTGTTTTTCAACATGCTTTCTGTCTATGTCTTGGAATGTGATTAACTTGGTTTTGTCCTGGCCCTGGCTGGGAGGGAAACAGTCTAATGTTTGGTTAGAGTTTTGGGAGATATTTTTTTCTTGTAAATTATCTCTCAGTTATGCGTTGTATTATTTTTGTTTTGCATAGTAGAAGGATGTGAACATTTGATTGTATTCCTCTTAGTAAGTCTTAGTGCTTGTGTTAGGATGAGACATTAAGGTGATCTCACTAAGTACACTGACTGGTAGTGTGCTCTTGGAATCTACATCTATTCCCTATTTTAATTTGTTGAACTAATTTCCCTTAGTCTTCCCTTTTCTAGGGCTACTACTACTATAATTGTAATTTTAGAACGGTTTACCATCTCATTTCTTCCTTTTACTGGCGCTGACATGGCCTTAATGAGTTGCAAGCGCCTTAAAACTGAAACCCTTAAAAACAAAACTATAGCGTTTCGCCTTAGCTAAGCCTGTCATCTGCATTTTTTGGGACCTAAAATTTGCCAAAGTTTGCCCAAAAAATTCCCAAAATTTGCGGAGCCTCCCGGTAAAAATTAACACGCTATATGGAAAACCAAATATAAAAGACATTCTATTGCAATTAAAGGAGGATGCATTATTATTTTCCTCACTGTAACGCAATTTATTCGCCAAACTTTCAGACAATCATACTCACACACAAAAGGCACACAGACACATACTGTGGAATAGAAAAGTTGCACTGGCGAACATTAAACTCAGTCACATAATATAGGGCCTACTCCATACCTGCCGAATCTTAAGAATTTTTCGTAATTTTACGAATTTTAGACAAATTTCATGGCCAATTACGAAAATACGAAATTTTATTGAAAATTACGAATTTTTAATTCTCAGTAATATTTAAATAATGATAATAATAATAAGCAGAAGAAGAATAATGATAAGAACTACCACTACTGCTATTACTACTACACTAATGATAATAATAATAATAATAACTACAACTACAATAATAATAATAATAACGCATTTCTACAGTGCTCCTACTCATAAGCAAGACGATGTAATGTTGAAGTGATGATCAATGTCAAATTGTGGTTGTTCGTTTTTAGAGTTTAGGTCCAGGCAAAGCTGCAACAGTTCTCAGTTTCGCATCTTTTTTTCGTAATTTTTTTATTTTTTTATTTTTTTACAAAAAATTGCCAAATTTGGTCAATTTTGGGAAAATTGCCAAATTTGCGGATCACCCTAATACAGTGGAACCTCCCGATTACGACACCTCCGAATAACGACAACCTCCTGATAACGACATTGACCCGTGGTCCCGATTTTTTTTCTATTTAAGATCAGTAAAAATAACCTCCAAATAACGACGCACTTTTTGATAAAACCTCCGAATAACGACATCATTTTGGCGATTTTCGGCAGTTTTCGTAGATATCTGATACTAAAAATACCGAGTATGAGTACTCAAAAGTTTATAAAAACGATTCCTGCTTGAACCAATGAGAACGCAGCTTTTTTTTTGACGAATCTTGGCTGATATGCATTAATAAAAACCAAGGTATATATGTAAGTGTAAGCAAGTAAATACAAAATCTTGGAAAATGTGATATTATGTGGTGATAGAAGTAGTAGTAGTAGTAGTAGTAGTAGTAGTAGTAGAAGTAGTAATAATAATGATAATAATAATAGTAATAGCAGTAGTAGTAGCAGTAGTAGTAGTAGTAGTAGTAGTAGTAGTAATAGCAGTAGTAGTAGTAGTGTTTTTGTGGGAGGAGGAGGAGGAATTTTGTTTGTTTTAAAGGGTTTTACAACGCCTGTGACACATCTATGTGCCAGTAAAAAAAGAAGAAAATTGGATAGTAAAAACATTCTAGATTTACAATTGAAATGACATAAGAAAAGGTAAGACAAAGGGGAATGGTTTAAATAGGGAAAAGATGTAGATTCCAGGAGCACACTATCAGTTTACTCAGTTCAGATCACCTAAAATACTCATCCAGACACACGCACAAGAACCCTCTAAGAGGAATACACTACAATGTTTTTGTTTTGTTTTGTCAATGTTAATAAAAACTGGTCCCGCGGGCCTTACCACGCCCACTTTGTCCGCCATCTTGGAAACCTCTAAATAACGACACCTCCGGATAACGACATAAAAACTCGGTCCCGTGGCATGTCGTTATCGGGAGGTTCCACTGTAATATTTGCGGCCGCAAAAAAATGAGGTTGACAGTATTGACAGCTAAGCTGGTGGCTAAAATTAAAATATCGCTTCTTTTGAATGTTTTCTATTTGGGCTCCAGAGGCATTAACCCAGAACTGGGCGGAAGGGACTTTAACTACTACGACTAATCCAGTTATTTTGTACAGTAAGTTGAGTAAGATATGTATCAGTCTTCAAACTTTTCCATCGCAAAAGGTTTCCAATACTCGCTTGATTCAAGCACTTAGCACCCGAATACCAGCACATTCAGCTCTTGGACGTTCTGGTTCCGGGTCACCGAATGTGTTGGTTGCCATCGATGAGCATCGGATATCGGCACGCTTTTCGGCTTCTCCCAACAATGTGCTTGAACTTGAATCCGACGAGTACTTTACTCAGCAGAAAATCCGGTTTAGATTTTGTTACGTTTCGTTTTCTATTTGACCTTTAAACCTTACTTATCCCGCCATAGTCGGTCGAACGATGAATCAAGTCACGTGACCACCTCCCTTTGATAGTTAACACATGCACGAATTAAATACCTACATAATAAAATCAACCCAAAATAGCGTGTTTTTACAATTTTCACATTATTTCAGTCATTTACAATGTCAGCAGAGTACCGTACCTTTCGTCTCCATAATACTTCTATCTAATTTTAAAAGGGAATCTGCTTTGACCTTGAGTCTCGGGCGAAATTCTTACTCGCAACTCCTGAGCCCGCTCTGATCTTTTAAATCATTTTTTAAAAGTTTCAACTCACAAGAATGTGTAGGGGAAGGCGTAGTACTACTAGTAGTACCTACTTTCGACGGTCTGTATTTTTCTAACATGTTTCTTTAAGCGGTGTTAAGAGATTTACTTTCTCGAGTGTTTTGGGGGAATTTCAACAGACTGGAGTTAGGAATAAAATTGTGTCTGGTTCAAACCTTGTTGACTTTTATTTATCTAGTCAAATATATTTCACAAGTATGATCAATCTTTTTGGTGCTTTTAGTTACATGATGTAATGTCAAAGTTAGAACATTTTATTTCATCAATACGCAAGCAAAAAAAATGCTGAGTTTTTGAAAAATGAATTGGCTCATATTTTCTTATTTATGTATGGATTTTTAAAAGTAAAAGCGTTTTCCATGACTATCAGCATGCTTTATGAATATAGATAGAATGCGCTTGGCCAAGGAGTTCACAAACATTGCCATCCGGAAGTATAACGAACCAACACACAAACTCTGTGTAACCATGAACTTTTATAGTCTGGTTAATACAGTTTAGTGAGAACAACTCACAAACGCGAATGGCAAAAACAATAACAAAGGCCTGAGTGACGTCATCTGCATACTATCTATAGTAAGAAAAATAAATTTTAAATATTCACAAATTATGGTCTCTTGTGGTACATATGTGTGCATCTATATTTGAGCCAAGGTCAAAAAGTGCCAATTTTTTTGGGTAAAAATAAATGTGATAGAATAGTCCATTCATGTGTCCAAATGTGTACGTAGCAAAAACCCTGTACTTCATTAACCAAATGCCCTTTAGATACCATTAAGGTCTAACGCATCACAATAACGTCAACAATACCTTCTCCTTCTATAGGTTTCTGGTGACACCAAAACGAGACAAAAAGCTCTAACTCTAAATGGTTTTGTCGAGCATCAAACTTTATTTATAGTATAGTGAGGTTTTAACGAAAAGACACAATCAACAACTTTTACAAAACAAGAACTTCAAATTCAATACATGAGCGATATATTTAAGAAATTTCACAGCATTCTAAATCATCTCCAAAGACTAAATACACGTCTTTAGATCATATTATTCATATTATTTTTGTAATCATAGTAGTAGTGCCTCATTGTTATTGTTAACAACCTGTTCAGATCTAGTTGGTCATCATCTTGTTTTTGTTGCAATATCTTGTACCCTGCATTTCAACCCCATTCTATTTCATCAGAAAAGAGTAATTTTAATTTTAGTTGCAATGAACGATATCCTTCATTTATCAGGTCAACACAAACTGATCGAGAGTCAGTCAGCAAACTGAGGATAGTGTGGACAGTGGGCGTTGACAATCTAAATGGTGCAGTGATATGAATTCACTGTCAAAATATTTTTAATGAATAGAAAAACGGAAACGCTTTCAAGCCATTTTCTTATTATTTGTTATTTTCTAGAAAAGTATGTCAAATATTGACTTTTTTCTTCTTTAGCTTCAAATTTTATGACTTTAAACAAGTCCTTAAATATTATGAACTATATTCATGTCACTGACAGTGATGCTTACGCCAACGCGAAGTTGGTCACATTATTCCCATTCACCGGTAATTATATAATCTATAATCCAAGATCTTTGAAAGAAGATATAGTCTAAATAAGACGGGGAAAAGAGGAAATCAAAACAAACAAAAACAATTTTTTTTAATAAAAAAAAAAATTAAAAATTAAAAATGAAACAACAATGTTTTGTTAAAACTAAAAACAAAATAGAGTGGAGTTGGAAATGTGGCCAAATTTAGTCACATTTTTGGCACATTTCGGCACCCCTAAATTCTAGTCATACTTGAGGTACTTAAGTTAACAGTAATAATAATAATTTTGTAAAAACAAACAATAATTCTGCATAAACCAATATAGTGAAAATCTCACAGCTGATTTTGCGCCAGTAGAAAAAAAGGATAGTTGAAGTCAAAATATTAAGTCGAAAAAAAAACAAACTACAGAGCAACCAGCGCTCACACTCACAACTGACCAATAGACGGCGGGGCTATTACTATTAGTATTAGTACCTACTGTCCAACAGGCGCAGCGCATGGGGGTCAGTACTGACCAATAGCCACTTTGGGGTTTATTTCCACAAACATAAATCAAGTACTGTCTTAGCCAGTCTAATTTTGATGTAATTAAATAGAATAACAGCTGAGAACATTATTTTTGGTGGCACTTGTAATATCTTGTAATATGTTGCTTGTGACAATGTAAAATAGCGATGACACCAAAGTTCAACTCACTTTTTCTGCCTGGAGCCACGCTGGAAAGGCAATTGAAAGTGAATGTGCTGCACTTCAAAGACTGGTAAGAAGGGTGGATTAAAATTGCGAATCACCATTTAACGAAACAAACTTCCGTGTGTTCACGCATGCTGTGTTGCTTGTGATAAGTGACACCAAAACAAACCTCAATATCAATATCAGCAAAAGGGTATCTATTTAATCCAAGATTTGAGTTCAGAAGGAAAATCTCTGCTTTTTTCTCATAACAAAACATTTTGTAGGAGCTTTAAAAAGTTTCGTGTCATGTCTTAGTATTGTGCTGTGTTTGGTGACACCAAAGGTCACAAACAACACCAACTTTTTAAGAACTGTATATATGAAACTTACTGGGTGGGGTTCCTGACCTCCCATAGTGGGCAGGGAGGTGCACACTGTGTCTTCTATCCCCCTATGCCTGTTTTCCAACATGCTTTCTGCCTTTGTCTTGGAATGAGATAACTTGGTTTTGTCCTGGCCCTGCCTGGGAGGGAAACGGTCAAATGTTAGTTTTGGGAGTTGATATTTTTTTCATTGTAAATTAAATCATCTTTCTGTTATGCACTGTATTATGTTTTGTTTATGTATTATATATGATTTGTAAACATTTGAGTGTATTCCTCTAAGTGGGGACCTGTGCTTGTGTCTGGATGAGAATTTAGGTGATCTCAAATTAAGTTGGCTGATACTGATAGTGTGCTCTTGGAATCTACATCTGTTCCCTATTTGAACCAATTCCCCTTTGTCTGCCTTATTCTTGGGTGATTTAATTGTTGTTATTCTAGAACTTTTTACTATCCCATTTTCTTCCTGTTTACTGGCGCTGACATACCTTAATGTGTTGCAAGCGCGTAAAACCCTTAAAAAGAAAAACAAAAACATATAACTTAATCGTAATAGGAATATACTGCAATTGCATTTAAAAGTAAATTTTGACTTTATACTATTAGTATTAGTCAAATTAAAATCACGCGTGCTGAAACATCACATTTAATTTCTACCACTTTCTAAAAAGGTGATGCGCTGACCTCGTTTTAAGCGCATGCCAAACTGCATTCAAATTTCATTATATTCTGTCCAACTTAACATTTTATCTCTTCTTCATATTATTAATAGTAATAGATTACAGCATTAGCCCAATTAAAACAGCCCATAATTAAGTAAAAATTAAATTAAATTTAACACTGGTATCAAGCGGGCACCTTTTGACCGTAGCTCATTTAGGCTGCATTTGTGTGTAAGCAGTTATTAATATTAATATAAACCCGATCATTGGAGCCAAGTCTAAATGTACAAGTAAAAGTTTAGTTTAATATTTCTAATTTGGTTTATCATCATAAACCTGGCCTTTTTTTCTATTTTCCGTCCACAAATCAAGGTTAATCGAGCTCAGTCAAAGACATTCATATAGAGATTAAATCGCACAGCGTCCCTGGTTTCATATAAAAGAAAATGGCGGCGCTCGACGTCGCACTAGCCACTTTTGATGCCGTTTTCCTACCTGTTGTCCCCTCTAGTCCTGTATTCTCTATGGGAGCGTTCACATATTACGTCATCAAAAATTTGCCCTTTTTAGACCCCCCCCCCCCCCCCCCAAGTCATCACTTGTCATCATTGACCTGACCCCCCCCCCCCCCTCCCCCAACAGATGATGACGTCATCTAATTTAATAAAAACTAAAAGATAACTTTAATTTCACAATATTTATTATTCATTTTTCAAACCATAAACATTGATTATCAACGTTTGATAAAACACATTCAGACATTTTATTAATTTCAGAAACTGTTGATAATTTATATTTTACGATACAATGGGGACATAAAATTTAAATTTGCAAAGATAAAATCTAACAAACATTATTTAAATTAGGCTACTTGGTGCAGGTGCTATCAAAAAAAATACAGAAAGTGTAATTTAAAATAGTATAGGAGGCAAATTATTTTATAGCATATTAGTCTTTTAGTGGAATGAATTTCTGTTTCAATTTCCAAACATGAAATTAATTGATTCAAAAATGTTTCTGCCTTGGACCTCTGGCAATGTACTATAAATAGTATCATCAATTTCATCTTCATCGTCATCACTTTCTCCCATTTGCTGTTCTTCTGGTATGCCGCATTTTGGTGAATGGTCTTTCATTGCTGTGATCGAGGAGTGATACAATGAACATTTAGGGCAAGTTCGCCTTTTGAGAAGTGATACCCCTTTCCCATCTTGTTTCTTGAGAGATGGGCAATACTCATCATAGTCATAGCAATTTATCTTTAGCTGTTTTGAAAGGAACAAACTTTGAAATAGGCTTCCAAATCTTCCATTATTGCCTATCTCCAAACCATCATCACATGAAGCAAGTGGTACAGGTGGTGGCAGAAAACGCTCTGGAAAAAAAAGATGAATAGTTAGTACGCCAAGGTTTGCAGCATGAGTTGTCACTGCATTTCACTATTTGCAGCAGATATTGGGATTGACGAATGTGTTTTATCTTCCAATCATCTGTTTCTTGAAATTGAAGTTTGGGTCTTGGATTTTCAGGTGGAGGGATGAATTTTCCAACTACTGGGTATCCATCTATTACTATTATCGACTCGGACCAAATATTGGCTAATATTTTTCCAGCAGCTTCAAAGTTCCTTTTTTCCAGATCAACATAATTTTTCACCTTTTTGCTAATTTATTTGGAATGCCATTTTTGAAGCTCTTGCATTTAATAAAATAGGCCTAATTTGCCTATGTTTTGATGACATCATCTTGGGTCTGACCCCCCCCCCCCCCCTCCCCCATGTCAACACATGTCAACATTTGGTAGACCCCTCCCCCTCCCCCCCTAGCTGATGACGTAATATGTGAACGCTCCCTATGGTGTTGACAGCCACAAAGCACGGTGGACCATACTGCTGAGCCCAATGCCTCCTCCCATCTGACGTCATGGCATTGTACGGTTTCCTTGAATATTGGACTTTTAACGAAATCGTCCCCATCGAGGCACCGAACGAATGAACGAGAAAAAAGATACCCGGATGTAGCCTTCTTACATCACATTTCGACGCCATGAACGAGATCTCGGTAGTAGTAGTAGTAGTAGTAGTAGCCTACCGATGCTGCATATCTTTGAGAGCATTCATAAATGCGGCATACCTTCAAAGGATACGGTTGACGGAAAGTGACGAGTGGTTGTGTAACACCAGAGCCATGTGGCTTGGACCACGTGGTTTTGTATGTCATGTTTACGTCACTGTCTCAACGCTCATGAATTAATTAGTAAGACTGGACTCTCAATCTAAAAACGAAACTTGTGTTTAACTCTTTTGAATCATACGTACGAGTACATCAACGTGTTCGTCTCATTGAGATGTGAACAATGATATAAAAATCAAGAAAATCGGCCGATAAATAAAGTTGTTTAAAAAAGCTAATTTAAAGAAAAACAATTTTTAAAATCAAATTTATTCGTAAAACAGTTGGTTTTCAACCGATTTTTCAGAAATAAAAACCAATGTTCTTCTAGTTTCAAGCTGATTTCAGCAATATGACTTTCGAATTCCTCAGAACTATATTTTTTACTTTTAGATTTTAGCTTAAGCTTACTCAAAAAGGTGTTACTTTTTGCATAACAATAAACAATAACGTAATACATGGAAGGCGAGTAGATTATTTGTTTCAGCCGGCCGGTTATAGAGGACGCTCTACCAGCGGCGTGGCGTATTGACGGCGTATGGTGGTGCCATGATTAGAAGAAGAAAAAAAATTCTAAAACAGTGAACACGGTTAAGAGAAGAGAGCACATGTTAAAAACTCTCTTTTTTGGAAGGGTGGGGGGAGGGTCGATGGTTTCTACGAGTGGACAAAACTCACAAAAACAAATAATTCATGAAAACAACAAGCCACAACACTGAGATACAAGTCCCGTATGAAAAGGTCTTTTTAATTATTCTTTGTCCACCATTAAAAGGATTCGTTTTGGTCGATAATGCAATCAATATGTGATAAATGTAAATCAAAAGAGAAAAAAAAAACCTATGACAGAAATTAATTACTTTTAGTACTTGTAATTGTAAAGAAAATCTGCACGGCGATGTTTCATCTCTGCAAATCTTTTTATAATGTGTTTATTGAAATTTGGAATGGCATCTATTTCAGCTTTGTGAATTGACAGAATCATTAACGAATTTAACCGCTCTGTGTTTCATTGAATTTCGCAAGAAATTTTTCACTCTTTTAAGTAAGGGTGCTAAAACAACGTTCAGGAGGTTAAGAAATACGATGGAAGTGGTTAAGGTCACTATAACCTATAGATGTCCATGATCTGTCAGTGTTTGTTGTATCTGTAAAAAGTAGACAATAAAAACAAAAGAAACGGTTTTTTTTCTAAACTATCTAACTGTGAGCCATTCATGCATGTCATTGTCATACCATGTCACTGTCACTGAAAAAGAGCGTTTTCGAGATTTCCACACCTGTGTTAATTCAAAATCAGTTGGTTGGTGAGGAACTAGTCTTTTCATTTCTAATTTGTCATCTAGTGTCAATCTCCCAAACGGTCGGTGAAGTAAAGAGTCAACTTGATTCATTGCAATTCATTGTTTAAAAAAACAAAACTTCAAAGTATATCTCAAATAATGGAAATCAGTGGACTACGATTAATGATTGCACAAATAAAAGGTAGATTCAGATCTTAAAGCATCACAAAGAAAAAATCACTCCTCTTAAGTACTTAAAAAATCTAAAAACACACCAAAAGTATAACTGTTAACAATCTTCGCTTTCTTTCTCTGACTCACACAAATACACACGCACAAACAAACACACACATACACACACACACACACACACACAAATAAACACTCATACACACGTAACCATCAACTCGGCACTACAAGCAAAAAAAATTGTTGTTATATTCGTCCACAATGCTTCGTTGCAAAGAATTACTTTATTCAATAATCGTGAAAAAGAGTTGGGGGGGGGGGGGGGGGGGATTTTGATATGTCATATTTTTAAGTTTTATGTTGTCTTTCTTTGCTGCTTACAAATAAAAACTTGACAATGATCAGCAGTGTTTTTGGCAGTTAATGTAAAATTTTGGATGGCCGAAGTTACCCTAATTTGGCGCATCCCCCCGTCCAACGGTGGAGCTCTCAGATCCTGGCACAAGTCGAGGGTTTTCCGCTATTTGAAGATAGTATAATTCGACCCAGTTTCTCGCTCAATCAGCTGTAGCGATACTAATGGATAAGAGCATTAACTGGAGCTTGGATTGCTTTGCACCACGGTGTTGATTCTCTCACTACTTCGCGCAATGATGTCACCAACACACGAGTCGGCACAGTGCGTGATTCGGAATCTTGAATAGAGTGGAGACTAAAAAGGCAGTATGTTATTGGCGAGTTGGCGAAAGACAGTGGAGTTAAAATTTCTCAGTTTTATTTTTAATTAAATTATGCTGTTAATGATTTTTAAAAGATTGGTACGGTGCCTGGCACCATTCGATCCAATGACCCCACGCCACTGCCGCTCTACTCACACTCATAATTCTAACTACAAGGATAAAGACGATGGCGGTAGACCAAAGAAGGTAGCATTTTTGTTTACCAACCATTATTCTTGGTAGGTACTAAATTATACAAAGTAATAATTTCGCATCAGAAAAAATAAATCGAAAGTTCCTATCTCTCTATTACAATTAAATTGATACAAAAAATGACAAAATCGGCCCACAAATAAGGGAGTTATAAATTATTCATAAGTTACAATAATTGTCATCAAAGTCATTTTTTATCACCAAAGTCGTAATTTTTGTCCGATTTTTACCAAAGTGCAATGTCAACGATTTACACCCGCGAATAAAAAATGATCAAATCACAATTTCTACATAGCTATATATTTTATTGTCGCAAAATGCACAAAAGCACAATTGTTATTCCTAACCGTTTCCATCTTCTAACTTCTGACGTGAATGTAAGTGGTGAAAATTCAAAATCAGATAAGACTGGTGTTGATGGTTGATGGCATGAACACAATGGCCCACATGTTTTCATCAAAACGGAAGTAAACAAAATGATGGCCGAGGGTCTTTTACCAACATCATTGATGTCAAGATGCACTACAGCATTCATTGTTTTTAGTAACCACTTCATCTTAGAAATTGAGTGGAAATAATGCAAGATCTGACATCTTTATGTTGCATTGCGCCTGGCTAAAATCAGCTTATGGGGCGTACCAGTACCACCATTCCTATTCCAACTTTTTCCCATTTCAGTTTCAACAGAAACTTCTGGGAGCTTCAAAGTTTCCCTTAGCCATTGGTGGAAATCTTTGGGTAATGTCTATTCGTACACGGGCACGCTTTGGTTTTAAATTTAAACACGCCTAAACCACCTCCGGATGGCCGTGCTCAAAAGCGGCATGGACTGTAATACAGTTGACTCCGGATAAGACGATGCCCAGGGGAACCGAGAAAAAAATCGACTTATCCGAAAATCAACTTAACCGGAGTGTAACCAAATGAGCAAAAAACGCACGTGAACAAAGCAAACCAATCTAGTTCTAGAATAAGTATGTCCCTTCATGTGGCGCGGTCTCTGTAGTGGTCATCAATAGCCCCATAGAGGAATCGGAATACATCAAAATCGGAATTTGAGATAAAAAGCGGAATCAACTTACTGTTATTGACTATGACATGCTTTGCAGCAGAAAATGTAATAGACAATCCAAAAGTACTCAAATGATAAAATTTAAAATGTGTAAAAATGTACAGATTGTGTAAAGACTAAGAATGGGGTCAAATAATAAAGAACACACAGGTCCTGGCCGTCTGAGAGCAAAGCATTGAATGGATGGATATAACCTTGTCAGGACCCTCCTCCCCCCCCCCCCACACACACACACACACAAACACACACACACACCTCATCAAACAAACGCGCGTGCCGCTACACACACACACACACACACAGGGCTAAAATTAAATAGGGAAAGAAGCTGACCGTACTCAATAATATTATTACCGATTGAAGCCAACATATATTACCAAGGTCATTGACCTCAAAAATTGGAGTCGACATAATAATAATAATAATAATAATACTTTGGTCAACCCCCCTCCCAAACGTATAATATTATCCGACATCATCAGAACACAATTTGAAGGGACTAATCAGACACACAAAATGTGTGTTGATTGACCATAGGAGATGCTGACGAAATAAGCCATAGCTCACTTTTTTTTCCACTAGAGATTTTTTTTTTTTAATTGTCCTGGATTGGAAAGATGAAAAGCGGAATTTTTGCCTTGAATGTGGAATGTATACCAATTAAGCGAAATTATTCCGCGAAAAGCGGAAGGGTAGGAGCCTCTAGGTCAAGGCCATGCTTCTTGTAAATCGAGACAGAAATAGCTGGTATGCCAATTTCCTATGCGATGATTTTCTGTCGCATGCCAGACTTTCCAAATGCATCGAATCTTCCTTTTCCGCGATAGGTTTGCCATTGTAGTTGTAGACTTGACTTGAATTCTTGATAAAATTGATACTAATTAAGAGGGCCATTACATAGGACTATCATCTGCATTTTTGCGGCCGCAAATATCAGGGTGATCCGCAAATTTCGGCAAATTTCCCAAAATTGGCAAATCGTGGCGAATTTTGGGGAAAAAAAAAGAAGCGAAAACAAAATAACGAAAAAAAAGTGCGGAACTTGAGAAATGTTGTAGCTTTGCCTGGGCCCAAACCAAGGGAAGCTACAGTAGAACTCGGAAATAGCGAGTTCGACGGGTCCACTCCTGATTACTCGCTATTTCCGAGTTCTCGCTATTCCCGAGTTGCCAGGAAAGGTTATAATATTGCTGGTTATTCCACTCAGTGTGTAATTCGAGTAAAAGCCGTCGCCCCTATTTCAATTTCTTCACAGAAGTGGCTTGGTTTTTTTTTTTTATTTTTTTTTTTTTTTGTGTTTTTTTTTTTTTTTTCAAGTAAAATCATGACTAGAAAAAAAACAAGAACATAGATGTGTGTGTGTGTGTGTGTGTGTGTGTGTGTGTGTGTGTGTGTGTGCGCGCGAGTGTTTGTTTGCACTCGGCATGTTTGATGAGGTAGGCAAGAGCATCACTCAATCACTGACCCATTGAAATAATGGTTCCACACTCCCCTCTCTCGCTGATCGTGTCGTTCGTTAACGATGCTACTCGCTGACCGATGCTGCGAAGTGAGGCATGTTGACATGTGCTTACCTCGCGCGTCGCGTGGCACCACATTGGGTTAATAATTGACCCCCACCCCCAATACACACACGCACACAAACCAGCGACATCTATAGAAGTCCTAGACACAAACCCAACCCCCACCCAAATTTGTTTCTCCTATGTACTACTACAGACAAGGCTACTATGTAATATTACTCGTAACGAAAAATAAGAAAAGAAAAGAGGCTAGGCTAAAAATATTTAAATTGCCATTGTCTCTTGTTTTGCTTTACTTCGTTCGCAGTCCTAGGCTGGGGCAGGAAATGCTCGTTATTTCCGAGTTGACCTCTTTTTCATACTCGCTACTTTCATGCTAATTTTATTGACTCAAATAAGGGAAAAAAACGGGGATTTCGATTTTACTCGCTATTTCCGAGTTCTCGCTATTTCCGAGTACGTTACTTTCATGTTCTACTGTACTATTGCTCGTAACAAAAATAAGAAAAGGAAAGAAGCTAGGCTAAAATATTTAAATCGCCCTTGTCTGTTGTTTTGTTTTACTTCGTTCAAAGTCCTAGGCTGGGGCAGGAAATGCTCGTTATTTCCGAGTTGACCCCTTTTTCCTACTCGCTACTTTCATGCTAATTTTATTGACTCAAATAAGAGGAAAAAACGGGGATTTAGATTTTACTCGCTATTTCCGAGTTCTCGCTATTTCCGAGTACGTTACTTTCATGTTCTACTGTACTCTCTACGGATAATGATCCTTTAAAATCTTTGTAACAACCATAGAATTAAACGAATGAGAATACCTACGAGGCCTAAAAAGTGTCCACCAATGAAAGCATTCAGCGCCATTTTATTGTTGGCTGAGAATGTAGTCATTACCATTCATTCGGTCTCTATGTCAACATAACGACGCAAGAAAAACAACAAACAATATCTAAATCCACAATAAAATGTTTCAGAACTGTTGCGTATATTTATGGCACAATGAAGCTGTCAAAAAATGAAGTTAGAGAATGTGTGTAATCATGTATTATAATAAACTGTATTGTGTTTTCCAACCACCACATCATCTACTACTACAACCACCACCACAATATCATCACTAACACTACTACTACAACCACCAGCCCCACATCATTATCACTACCACTACTACTACACCACCACCAGCACATCATCATCACTACCACTACTACTACAATCACCACAACCACATCGTCATCACTACCACCACCACCATATCATCATCATTACCACTACTACCACAACCACCACCACCACTACTACTACAACCACCACCACATCATCACTACCTCAACTACTACAACCACCACCACAATAGCATCACTACCACTACTACCACAACCACCAGCACCACATCATTATCACTACCACTACTGCACCACCACCAGCACATAATCATCACTACCACTACTACTACAACCACCACAACCACATCGTCATCACGACCACTACTACTACAACCACCACCATATCATTACCATTACCACCCTACTACAACCACCACTACCACCATATCATTACCATTACCACTACAACCACCACAACCACATCGTCATCACTACCACTACTACTGCAACCACCACTACCACCATATCATCACCATTACAACTACTACTACAACCACATCATTATCACTACCACTACTACTACAACCACCACCACATCATCATCACTATCACTCCTACTACAACTACAACCACCACCACATTATCGTCAATACCACTACTACTACTGCAACCACCACCACCATATCATCATCATTGAAATATTTTTTTTTTAATTGAGCTTTATATAGTGCAATATCTACTAAATGTGCTCAAAGCGCTTTACAAGGGTCCCTGGTCAACATTTAACATGTAGGACGGGACATGACGCCTGTTAGGCGATATTACAATTTTTCGGACAAAGACAACTCTGTTAACGGCCAGGTACTCATTTTACACCTGAGTACGGTGAGAGAATGTGAGTAAAGAGCCTTTTCCAAGGACTCAACTATGCGCTGAGCGCGAGGCTCGAACCCAGGACCTTCCGATCCGAAAGCGAATGTCATACTACTAGACCACATAGCCGCATCATTACCACTACTACTACAAACACCACCACCACATCATCATCACGACCACTACTACTACAACCACCACCACCACCACCATATCATTACCACTACTACTACAACTACAACCACCACCACATCATCATCACTACCACTACTACTACAACTACACTCATCACCACCACCACATCATCATCACTATTACTACTACAACTACAACCACCACCAACACCACATCACCTCACTAACACCAGTACTATAATCACTACCATTAGGTTTTGGAGCTTTACTTCATTTGAAATAAGGAAACTTCGGAATTGTATTTGGCATTGTGTTTATATATCATAATATAATTCTAATCAGTTATCTATTTAGAACTAGATACTATACAATATGTATGCCAAATACCACCCCAATTCCCCTTTCTTGTGTGCGGGAATTCCTCTTTCGGCATTGAAATTGAGTGTGAGAGAGTCATCACTACACACATAAACAACAGAAACAATTTAAAAACATGACTATGACACCCAACCGCTCACACACGAGGCTATACTATTTATCCCTTTCTTTATATAGAATAGGACCAGACAAACAATAGCTTGACTCTCGCTACACTTCGCATTGATGTTTGTCGTCTCACGAGTTCAACTCTCGGTCGACCTGTCAATATTCCTTTTTGCCTCGGACGTAATCATTAATAGAATGTTGTGTGGTTTTGACCGTGAAGAAAACCTTAAGAAGTCACATTTATATCATTTTAGAGAGATCGTTTTGAATAATTTTGAGTTAAACGAGCGAGCAGCAACTTGTTTTCATGAACGGCCGATCAGCGCTTGTTTACTCGATTCCCAGCCAACGTCTCAATGGCGGATATTTTTCTCATCGAGGCCCAGGGTTGCCAGATTATTTTTCAACAAAATGCCAGGGGAAGACTCAAAAAATGCCAAAACACTCAAAAAAATGCCAAAGTCTGTTGACTCCCACCCCCACTAAGAAAACTACTCACTTTTGATAGACAATTTACTATCATATCCTGTGGCTTGCGTGTTTTCTTTTCTTTCTTTCTTTTTTTTTTTTTTTTTTTTTTTTTTTTTTTTTTTTTTTTTTTTTTGAATTATACTAAATTTCCTGTTGGGGTAATTTTTTACCTACTGACTACTAAGTGGAGTGCTAAACCACTACACCACGGTTGGATTTTAAGAATGAAAAAGAAATACATTAACATGAAAGGTAAATACGTAAACAGTTAAATAATTATTGACAATTAAGAAAACTTACTGTTTCGTGTTTCTTATTATGTTTTTTATTGAATCTGGTTCAAGTGCAGAGTCCAAAGTTTAGAAATAATTAAGAAAAGGTGTCATTTGAAGTATAATATACAAGAAAAGAAAATGCCAGATGAAAATGCCAAATGCCAAATGATTTTTCTAATGCCAAACGGTTTTCAAAAATGCCAGATTTTTGGAATCTGGCATTTAAAATGCCAAACTGGCAACCCTGTCGAGGCCGCTGGTTGGTTAGCCAATAAGAGCACCGTACGGTTTCCATTGGGTAAATTCCTTGGTAACAACGCTATTGTGTAAATTAATAAACGTAGCCTCCTTAAATGTAATAAATTGTCTTTTATATGTATATCTTTGTTTCTGTATCGCGTGTTAATTTTTTACTGAAACGCTTAGTTCTCCTCGGCAAATTTTGGTCTTTTTGGCAAATTTCTTGGCAAATTTTGGGGGTTTGTTGGGCAAATTTTAGGTCCCAGTTTGGCAAAAAATGCAGATGACAGATAGGATGGCCTGGGATAGAACCAAAAAAAAAAAATCTTGAACTTGCGACAATGTAAAATTTGAGATGGAGAAATTAAAGTTATTCAATACTGCCCGTGTACATTGAACACGGACGTCAGGCAAAGCACCTACATCTACATCACATCGATGTGCGCCAATCGTTCGCGGATATACTTAACCACTGGAAATTCTAACTGGTAGCTTTTTTAACCAATGGAAATACTTGTTTATTTGTGATTTTATTGTAGTAACTCTAAAAACAAATTTCCGATTAACTGAAACGTAGCGTGAATTGTGTGATTGTTGGATTTAAAAAAATTAATGCATTTTAAATCAACCCTCCCCCCACCCACCCCCACATGCAATTGCAATGCAGGGTCTCGATGGCTCAGTTACTCAGTTGGCAGAGCGCTTGCTTCACCCCCAAAGGGATTGAGATTGATCCCGGGTTAAGTTGGGGTTTTTCGGTACCCCTGCCCATCAGTAGTGATTGGGTAGTTGGATCGGTTAGATCTGATGGAAAGCACTTTAGGATAGACTATCGTCCCGTACAATGGGTAGCAAACAATTGCTATTCCCCGTTGCAGTTTCACGCTGTCGAAACACGGATAAACTCCGGCCTCATGGGTCTAATGTTTCTGAAATCTGGCATGGCGGGGGTTTTTTTTTTTTTTTTTTCATCGCTTGCGGCCGCAATATAACAAAAAATAACGCAAAGAAAAAAATCCATGATTTGCATTGCGACCGCAGAATCTGCATCTTTTCCCAAATGTTTGCAAATTTTCGTAATTTTATGTGTATGGGAGTACTTCCGTCAGTTGTGAAGGCCTGATTGATTTTGGAAGGGATTTATTTTCACTGTAACTGTAACGAGAGAAATAATTGCACAGCAATTCTTTCGCAGAACCATCATTAGGTAGGTACCAAAAAAGAGCTCCACGAACACCATATATATAATAATAATATATATAGCCTATATGCGGTTTCCAACAGCTCTGCACTGTCTTAATGGATTGCTTATTTTCTAATCAGCCGATAAAGAGGCAGAGCCCTCGTGTTATTTCAATAATTAATAATAAAACAAATCGAAGTTAAGTACCTACGAATTGACCCAGGGCTCTGGTGAGCACCAGTGGGGATTGAACCAGGGACCAATTGAGATGGTGATCCGTGGATATAAAACCCAGGATAATGGGTGAGCAATATTAGAGTTAGAGGGAAGGAAACCTTGTGACTCTGGGTTGTAGTGGGTTATGAGTATGAACTCGAGAACAAGATGGCGTGTAGACAAGTGAGAAGTGAACCTGGGTACACTCTGGACCATGGATATATACATAACTGAACTGGGCCCATTTTCATGAGCGCGGACTAGCGCTCAGTCTCTACTACTACTACTTTAGTCAAGGGCTTGAAATATTCGGATTTCGTGTGAGCTAAGCAAGTCCCAGACTCCTGGGTGGGGCTCCTTGCCTTCCATTGTGGGCAGGGAGGCACTTACCGTGTCTTCCATCCCCCTAAATATATCTGTTTTCCAACATGCTTTCTGCCTTTGTCTTGGAATCTGGAATGGGATTACTTGGTTCTGTCCAGGCCCTGGCCGGATACCTACCCTAGCTGGGGGGTAAACAGTCAAAATTATACAGTTTTGGGAGATATTGTTTCTTCTTTGTAAATCATCTCTATTACTATTGTGCACTGTATTATGTTTTGTTTACGTATTATATATGATTAGTAAACATTTGAGTGTATTCCTCTCAGCGGCGACCTGTGCTTGTGTCTGGATGAGGCTTTTACTTTTAAGTGATCTCAAACTAAGTACAAGTACAATGCAACCTCTGGATAACGACATCGGAAAACTAACTACATGGCGTTATTCTGGGGTTTTCAAGATGGCGGAAAAGTAGGCGTGGTGAGACACTTGAATAAATAAAAGTGCGATGCGCGGACCAGTGTATTAAAATATAGTCACACACACACAAAAAACAAAAACAACACACAACTGGTTATTAATATTAACCACAATAATAAGATCGAATTTGGACTGATGTTTAGAGGAGCAACTGATTTTTCAAATGAAATTAATAACGTGAAAGAGGCTGTTATTGTTTCCCCCGCTATTCCAACATATCCATAATTGCCCCCTGATTTGATATCATTTAACCTCCTCTGACCTTAGACATGTAGCTAAGATGGAAGGATCCTTGAGAGTTCTATCCACTACATATGTGTACTCAACTTCCGTATGAACAAGCGCTAATTCCACGCAGTGTATTAAAGATATGTTCTGATTGGTCGGTAAAAAGGCGTTTTTTTATTGGTAAGAGTACGAGATGACGATGGTCGGGTATCAAGCATCAACTGCCAATTATACTTATACATATATATAACTTATAACGATTTCACTATTTCACTAAACAGGGGTATGTCGCTATTTGTTTTGTTGGGGTTTTTTGGGCCACCTGTGATTTTCTCTATTCGATGTAGTAGTAGTAGTAGTAGTAGTAGTAGTAGTAGTAGTAGTAGTAGTAGTAGATGACGCTTGCTGAGAATTGTGTGATTCAGTCATGGTCGATGAGTATAGATGCTCCTCTCCATCCATGCTGTGTTTCCATTGGTCACGATGTTGCGAATAGTGATTTCCTATTCGCAGAAGTACTGCAACCAGTAGATATCAATATCATTCATTTTTGTTATTTGCAGTAGTAGTAGCCTTCGAGTTCGAGGCTAGAGCTTTATTGTATAGAGGATTGGGCGCAAAATATAGATAAGGTTATTATTTTACTATTATTATTATTTATTTAACAATTATTATTATTTTGCGTTTCGTTGACGATGACGATGTGTCTGTTGTTGTGCGATGATGGTGGTGTTGATGTTATGGTTGTGATTGTAGTGGTGGTGTTGATGATGTAGTAATGGTAGTGTTGAATGATGATGATGTAGTGGCGGTTGCTGTAGTTTTGATAACGATGTGGCAGTGGTAGTAATGATGTGATGGTTGTGGTTGTAGTTGTAGTGTCGGTTTAGGGATGATAACGAGGAGGAGGATGGTGATATTATTAAGGTGGTGGTGGTTGCTATAGTTTTGATAACGATGTGGGGGTTGCTGTGGTAGTAGTAGTAATGATGATGCAGTGGTGGCTGTAGCAGTAGAGAATTAGTTTATTGATGGTAATGGTAACTTCTATTATGTATTTGCATGAGCACAGATACGAGTCGAGCAACGAAGAGAGAAAGAGAGAGAGAGAGAGAGAGAGAGAGAGAGAGAGAGAGAGAGAGAGAGAGAGAGAGAGAGAGAGAGATTCCTGGAACTTTATAAAATATATTTAACTATTAACTAACTGTAAATAATGCAATAAACGGGGACGGACTATTCTCATAAAGTAATCTGACAGATAAGCTGCTACTGCTAGATTTCAAGATATGAACGAATGATCAAGTTGAAGTAGGGACGGGGAAATTTTCATGGATTGGATTGGGGTAACAAAGTTTCAGAAGGAAAAGTTGAAACGTTCAAAATCTCAATTCTAAGTCACACATCACAAAATGTTTCAATCATCCCTCTTCTTTCCTTCTCAAACTAACACACTCTCATTCAACTTCAAGACATTCAACAACACGCCATTTTGAACAGAAAATATAGTGTTGTGTTCAGTGAGGGGACAATGACTAATTTTCAGAAACGGGAGCGCGCTTCTACTTCTACTACTACTACCTACTGCGAATAGTGATTCCGCCGTGGACTCACCTTTCGGAGTGCTACTGTGGAATAAGCACTTCGTTTTTTTAAAAATTACTCCTATTAATAATATATGTAGCAAAACAATTTTTTTTTTGTAATCGGGACCAAAGATCAATGTTCTCCAGGGAATGTCGTTATTTCAGGGGCGTCGTTATCCAGATGTTGCCTGTACGTCGGTTACGAATGACAGAGGCAAAAGTAAAAGTTTTCTATTGATACTGGCTTTAAGAAAGTATAAGTATATATAAGATAAGTGCAGATCGTCGAAAGTACACATTTTTTGTGAGTATAGACTATTTTTTAAAAACCCAAACAATCTAATCGGCTCGCGAGTTGCGAGTGTGCGGAGACTCGAAGCGAAGTCCAATACGATTTTAAAAATACGATTAGAAAGTATAGATAGTTCGAAGATGACGTCACTCAAGCCTTTGTTATTGTATTTTGCCATCCGCGTTTGTGAGTGATACTCACTAAACTGTGTTATCCCGACTATAAAAGTTCATGGATACACACAGTTATGTGTGTTGGTCAGTTATACTTCCGGATGGCAATGTTATGAGCTTCTTAGCCAAGCGCATACTATCTATAGTGGAGACAACAGCTATTTTGCTGGCATTGTAACTGACTGGAATAATGTGATTCATCAGAACACACTTTCTGTGTTTTTAAACTCTTATTTTATTGGGGTTTTTTTTTTTTTCAATTTCTTTGAGTTTCATGAAATATTTATAAATGACAGTCGACCATGGACATCTTTGTAGTCTATCAGTATCAGTCGACAGTCAATATCATGTGATTTGATTCATCATGGCAAAAGTAAGTTCAAATATAAAACGGAGCTAAATATTACAGTGCAACCCCTGGATATCGACATTGCCAGGGACCGGAAATCCGGGTTTTTCAAGATGGCGTATAAAGGTGGCGTGGTGAGACCCATGAATACATACAGTGCAATGCGCGGACCAGTGCCTGAGAGGCTGAGAGTGGACACGTCCTAACGTCTCAAGATTGTTATTTTCTCAATTTCTCCTGTTTACAAAGGGCATACCAGTTACTACGCTTTCATTCTCCAATGAGTATTGACATTGTTTTCATAGTAAACAGTGCTCCAACGCAATTTAACAAGACGGGATAAACCAAGTGCCAATATGATAATATCGCACAAGAACACAGATGCTCACATCTACTTTTAATACGTATTAATTAAAATCTATGCGATGCTGGTGATGAGATTTGAATACCGATTTTTTAAAGTGCACCAACATTTACAATTACAATTTACAACTGGGTATTAACCACAATATCACATTTGGACTAATGTTAAGAAAAATAATTGATTTTAAAAAAATGAAAACAATAAAGTGAAAGAGGCAGTCATTGTTTTCCCGGCTATTCCAACGTGTATTAGTATTATAATATAAAACAATAAATATATTTTTTTAAATGTCCCCATTGGACACAACATTGCTTGATGTCAGTTAACCTCCATCACTGACAAGGGGCGGGGGATATTGGTTAAGATTACGAGTACGAGGTGACGAAGGTAGGGGTTTTACACTGAAATGTAGGTCGCTATGGGGGGGGGGGGGGGGGGGGGTTACGTAACTTATAGAGCAAAAAATTCGGAACCAGAGGTCAATGACAATGCCACAATCCTAGAGTTGTCGTTAATCAAGGGTTTCGTTATCCAGAGGTTCAACTATCTATATCGGATATGTTGCTAATTTCCTCTTTGGAAATCTTATACGTTGGAAGTATGAAGGCTGGTATCTTTCCTGCCATCGTGTACTAGAGAGCGTGATGTTACCAGCATGACAAAATAGCCGAATTAGTCACCGTCCTTGCAACGCCCACTACTTCTACTTCTAGGCAAGAGACGAGAAGACGTTCATGATTTTTTTAGTCGCTTAGGATTAGGCTTAAGACTAGCAAGTCATTTACTAGACTAGTAAATAACTATGTAAATATAGGGCGAGTTCATGAAAACGGTCTCGGGATTTCGGTGAAATAAATAACGGTTTTCAACGTTGATTCCAGATTCAGTTAGAGCCTTGTCAAGGTGGAGTAAATTGAAAGCACTGACGTTATATATCCACAACACAATATAGTTCATTACACCACAATAAAAATCTTCCTGTTTCATCCGTGACCACATACATTTTGAGTCCATTTTGTGCAATCTTGCCCCCTTGTGCAAAGTATCCCCATTCTAATAGTACGGTGGTTACTAACTAAAAGTAAAGAAACCATAATTTGTCTGTGTGCTGTGGTTGTGGCCATATGATTAAGTGAGGTGACATATCTCTGCGCACTGCGAGTGGCTGGTGAGATTGTGTCATCATATGTGCTGGTACTGGGAGAAAAAGGGGAGGTCGTTTCGTGTATAAAAATTGCTCCCTATAAAACATAGTCCCTAGTTTAAATTAAATCAGGTTAAGTACCCGAGTCCCTATGGGGCCATTTACACGTTACAGCAGCTTCTAATGGTGCTCACACTACTATGTTATTCGGATCGACCCAATCAGCAAATTCATTACCGCACTCATGCACCGTCGCAATCCCACCTGGAAGGGAAGCGTCGTCACAACACACCGTTCAACTAGATGCTTTTCGGTTTCGGGTTTGTTACCACAACGGGTACATGTTGGATAGGTGGAAAGCCCCTATGATGAAGCGACGGCAAAATCGTATGCTCAACGGGCCGTACGCCTATGTCGAGGGAGAATCGCGCGGGACAGCCGATGTACCACGCAATAATGTCTCTACCAAAAAAAATAAAAAAAGACTCGAGTAATTGGCGGCCGCTAAAAACATTCTAGAGTCTTCTCGCGGCCTCCAGATCGGCTCTGTCAACGCGAAAATGACTCTAGTCCAAGGGCGGATAACTGCAAACAGAATAAAAGTAATTTTTAGAGTTATTGTTCTGAGGGAACAGTGGGGGTACACGGTACAGACCAGAGAGAGGGGCTGTGTATGTATGTTTGTGCGCGTGTGTGTTCTCAGTTCATGGTTAGTTAATCTGGCCTTTGAGGTTGATCGTGCAGCCGTATGTGACCCCTACCAATAATAGTAAAGTGTAGTAGTAACCCTCTGTCGCTCCGGGCCGATCCCGGCTATGGAGCATTGCTTGATTTCTTGCGGGCTAACTCTTTTCACCTGCTATCATCGAGGTCGGATGATTGACATTTCCGGTATTCGTGGCTCAGGAGAAATTCCTTAACATAAATAAAATGTTGCGACTATTAATATTTCTGACATGGCGGTTTTTTGCCCAAAAAAAATCCCAAATTTTGCAAGCTAAATACAGCAAAACTTGCAAAACTTTTGCAAAAAGTTGCGATTAATTTTCCTAAAAACCCATAATTATTTCATGAAAGAGAAAGGTATTTGTTTGTTTTTAAGGCTTTCACTTTCAGGGTGCTTGCAACAAATGTAAGCTTATATCAGCGCCAGTAAAAAGGAAGAGAATGGGATCTAGTAAAAAGTTCTAGAATTACAATTAAAGTACCCAAGAAAAAGGAAGAACACGCTATCAGTGTACTTATTTTGAGAGTATCTGTCTCATCCTGACACAAGCACAGGTCCCCCAGTGATGATAATGACAATTTGTCAAAAAGGAGGAAAATCTACCGGCCCGTCAGCCAAACCCAAATCTAATGCAAATATACCGATATAACATAGCTATTCATAGTTATTTAATAAATTATTAGATTAAAGCACTTCTGATCATTAGACACATCCTGACCTTTTGCAAATATAATTTAATGAATTGTCATTTCCAATTAAAACATTTTAGAGGCCTATAATGTCGCCCACTATAACACGTGATTATGATAAACTTTTGGCCAAAAGACCAGGAGGTATTTGTTTTTACATAACAAACCCGGTTAGTGTCTGTATTATTGCAACCTTGTGATGATGCAGCTTATAAATAAGAATCTTTAATTAATTGCAAAACATATTCCGTCAACAAATCAAATTTAAATGAGCCTTTACTTTAAACAATCATTTCTTAAATCGATCAGCCTAACTTATCTCTCTATTACCAAATGATATATATAAACATAATATGAAGATAGAAGGGTGGCTGAGAGAGAGAGAGAGAGAGAGAGAGAGAGAGAGAGAGAGAGAGAGAGAGAGAGAGAGAGAGAGAGAGAGAGAGAGAGAGAGAGAGAGAGAGAGGAGAGGAGAATTGATGAATTTTTAAAAAATTAGACACAAGTTGCATTGAATACTATTAACAAATTCAGAACAATCAAACAAAAAAGTAAAAAGAAAGAAAAAGAAGACAGGCTTATAAAACTTATAAAATCGCCAAATGTACTATCATGCTACTGCTAAAAGGTACATAAATATTTACACCCATTTGCTCCATCCCCTTCCCTTTCGATCTTCTAATCCATGGTCACCATGTGTCTTGTGCTACTTTTGACATTTGGCGCCAGTGTGTCTAGACTAACGCCATAAATAAAGGAGTGTCACCAAAATTCATGCAACTGAGCAGAGGTGTCAAAAAATGATAGAAGGCATAATTTTTTTTTTCATGAACTACCACTTAGCATAAAATGTTTGACATGACAAAAACAACGGAACATTGATGAAAAAATCCGCGGAAGATTATCATTACTGGTCCCCACTAAAAATTTTTATACATTTTTTTGTTGTTGGCAAAATCTCGAAATTTTGCAAAAAATTGCAAATTTTGCGCCGCAATGCAAATCAGCGATTTTTTGCCATTTTTTGCGGCCGCAAGCGATGAAAAAAAAAAAACAAACTGCCATTTAATTTTTAAGATCTTTACTCGTGGACTTCCGGTATGACATAGTATTAACAGCTGATCGACCCAGGGGAATTTCCTCTTCTTTGACTTTGACTATCTAGTTATTCTATGATAGTGACTCAAATAACAATCAAATCATCTCTCTACACCTTAACAATACAACTTTTTAAGAAGAATAAGATAACAAAGAAAATAAAAGATATATGAAAACAAAATGGGTAGCCCTATTCGTCCGGAAGGACAAATATCATCAGCCGTAGTTGTAAGAAAATAAAAGATATGAAAACAAAATGAGTAGCCCTATTCATCCGGAAGGACGAATATCATCAGCCGTCGTTGCCGTCCGTAAGGACAAATAGTATAGTGTCACTTTCACTATTCGTACTTCAAACTAAAGCTGGGCGTTATTCAAGATTGTTTTCACTGTGCAAGATACGATTCTGCATAGGTATATTGATATAGATATCCGTGAGATAGGTTATAACTTATAGTTTATATGACCCCCCCCCCCCCCCCACACACACACACACACACACACACACGAACTTCTGTCTGTGCGTGAATTAATTGGTCGCGCGCGCGTGTTCGTGTGTGCGGGTTTTATTTGCTTGTTTTGGGAGTGTTTTAGTTTTTGTAAGCGATATACAATTAATCATCTCTCTGGGTGATCGGTTTCGTATCATGAATCACCTGGGTGTTTTCCAATTGGAAGTACCCCATACCATTGCATGTTTGAGAAACAAAATATGTATCAGATGTGAAAGGAAATATTTTACAATATTTTGTAATACATAAGGACGGATAGTGTCATATTAACAATCTGTACTTCACACGAAAGCTGGTCAATATACCGTGTATTGTTTAGCTTTACAAGATTCGATTCTCCAAGAGTGACATGCACTTGTGATTTTATCATATGATAAAGCTGCGTTAACAGGCATATATATTTGTATCATAAAGTTTTGCCTTGGAACAATGCATTATTACTGTATCTGAATGAATGGGTTTTAACTCTACACAGAACAAATTCCAAAAGTCGTGTATTTCATAACAATTCGAAATACGAGGCTTTATAAAAACGTTAAGAGGGGCATTTTAAGATTTTTCAATTTCCAAGCGTGATAATAATAATAATAATAATAATAATAATAATAATAATAATAATAATAATAATAATAATAATAATAATAATAATAATAATAATAAAAATAATAATAATAATAGATCTTTATTGTCCATAAATATGGCAATTTATCATTTTTTAGTTCCACTTGTTATAACGTTAAATGATAACTGTAGCATTGAACAGATATTTCACTCCTCCTACTAATCTCTCTCTCTCTCTCTCTCTCTCTCTCTCTCTCTCTCTCTCTCTCTCTCTCTCTCTCTCTCTCTCTCTCTCTCTCTCTCTCTCTTCCTCTCTTTCTTTCACACGTGTGATATGCACAACATAAACATATTCATTTCGTTTTCAATTTGTTACAATTGTGGCAATTCGACACCAAAAATTATCATCATTATCAATTGGTCAGTTAATCTAACATTAAATAAATTAATCAGTTAATAAGTCAACTTATCAATCCTTGGTTTTTCTGTACCATATGAAATATTCAAAATCTTTATTGCTGATGGAACGAACGTTGATTTATACTTGTTAGTTCTACTTTTAATCTGACAAAACCTTCTCCCAGATGGTAATAGACTAAATTCATGGTATAAAATATGTTTTTTATTGTTGGTAATTGAGAATGCTTTCCTTTCTATTGCTTTTCCATGAATTCTTTCTACTCCCTGAAGAGGATGGTTTATTATTTTTGATGCCTCTTTGATAGATTTTGAAATTTTTGATTTATCTTTAAGTCGGCATCCCCCAAACCATATGGTGCAGCCAAACGCAATTACAATGTTAATCAATGAGTCATAAACTCTTAACATAGTTTTCTTCCTTACTTGAAATGTTCTCTATTTCCTTAGGATGTATAATCTTTGGGCAACTTTCTTAGATATTATAATAATATGTTGAGAGAAATTGAGGGAACTATCAATGGTTATTCCTAAATATTTAAAATAGTCAACTATCTCAACATCATCTTTCCCGATCGTCACACATTTTAAGTCGTCTTTATTTTTACACCAAACACCTGTTCTTTCGTTTCTTCAACATTTAATCCAAGCTGATTTTGTTTACACCAATCGGTGAATATATTTATTTGTTTGAAATAATTATTTTCGGTAACTTTATCTTTTAATAAGCCAAGAATAGCAGTATGATCTGCATATTTCACTATAAAACAATTTTCAAAGGATGGTCTGCAGTCGTTGGTGTATAAGATGTACAGGATTGGGGAACTCACGCAGCCTTGGGGACATCCGTTCGACAACGTTCTTTTGTTGGAGATATGTTCACTCAATTTTACACATTGCGGTCTATGGGTCAGAAACTCTTTATACCATTTAATAAGGTAGTTTGGAATATCCATGTTGCACAACTTTTGAAGCAAAATATCTGTGTTCATGGCATTAAAAGCTGACGAAAAGTCGACAAACAGGATTCTGGCGTAATTCGAGGGCGTTTGGTCAAGGTGTTTTGAGATCGAATTTGTGGCGGTTAATAGTGCGTCTTCTACACTGAGATGTTGCTGGTATGCAAATTGGTACGGATCTAGCAATTTCAGGTCATAACATTTTTGTAGGAGCTCAGATTTTAAAATTTTTTCTAAACATTTCATTACAAGCGATGTAAGCGCCACTGGAGGGAAGTCGTTCAATACGATCGGACAACGATTTTTTGGAACTGGAACGACAATCGGTGTTTTCCAAAGTACTGGCACTGATTGTTCATCGATTGACCTTTGAAATAGTTTTGTATAAGGTATAGCCAGTTGTTGGTGACAGTTTTTCAAAATAGTTCCGGTAATGTTGTCTGGTTCTGGTGCTTTATGTTCTTTACATCGCCGGAAGAGGGAGCTTACAGTTTCTTCTTCAACATCTGGAGGTGGCTCATTGTTATTTGACAAACCGTTGTGCACAGATGGGAGCCTGTCAAAACGACAGTAAAAATCATTTAATTTGTTGACATCAGTTTTCATTTTTCCTTGTGGGAATGTTCGTTTCTTTTGGTCTACGCCTCCCATTTGCTTTTTCATCTCCCATGCTTTCCTTGCGCAGCCCGATCTCAGTTGTCGCTCCATTTTGTTTTTGTATTCAACCTTTTCTTCTTTTATTGTATTTCTGATCTCCTTTCCCTTTTCAAATTCTAGTTTAATGTCACCACTCATATAGGCAATTTTCTTTTCATTGAGTAAATATTTAAGTCGCTTTGTAACCCATGGCTTATTGTTAGGAAATATCTTAATTAATTTTTTATCCACGCATAAATCCACACAAAATGCAATATAACATGTCACAGTTTCGGTCCATTCATCAAGACAACAATTTTTATAAACACCCTTAAATAACTGGTATGCAAACGTTTTGAGTGCATGTTGATTCATTTACATAAAGTATTGATGTGGCCGATTGGTTAAAGCATTGCACCGGGACCTGGAAGTGGAAGGTCCCGGGTTCGAGCCCCGTTTCAGGCACTTTTCCATGGGCAAGATTATTAGCTCCCAATTTGCTCACGTGGACAAGATGGGTGATTCCTGTTGATATCAGACATCTTGTTTGATGACTTACGTAGGATGTCGTGGAGGAAGGGCAACATAAAAAAATATATATATTGATTGGCACTTGTATTTATCTTCTAAATTATTGATTACTTAATCCGTTAAGTACTAGATTCATTGAATCCATTGTTACCCCTCTGAGAAGTTAGAATGTCGTCGGGCCTTAAGACCCAATGAGGCCTACGACAAGGACTCTTTTTTTTAAATTAAAAGAAGCCGAGGTAGGTAGCCAGTTAGGCTTTATAATTCCATCTTTTTAAAAATGAGAAGCCTTTGGGTATCCTATTAAGTCGACCATTATACATTTTTGTTTGGATGTTTGAAAAAAAAGTATATTATATGTTGCAGCTTTTACAATGTCAACATATTACTCTATAAAGAAAACAGAAGATTTTTTTTTAAAAAAACATCTTTTGTGTACATGTTTGTATTGTGCAAAAGAAAATTTAGCATTTTATCACATTTGGCATTTTCTTAGACTTATTTGGCATTCTTTGCAATAAACGGTCTTGGCAACCATACTTTTAACCCCACAATGGCGAGACGGACTGTCTTTTAAATCATGGATTGAGCTTTGAGCGTTTTTTTGTTTTGTTTTTTGTTTGTTTTTTTTTTTTTTTTGTGTGTGTATTCTTGAGTTGTTTGTTTGTTGGGTTTTTGTTTTGTTTTTTTGTTTTTTTGTTTTTTGCTGGACATATAGGACATATAATTTATTCGGACAGAGCTGTTAAAGGCCAGGTACTCATTTTACACCTGAGTAGTGTGAGAATGTGAGTAAAGAGCCTTCCCCAAGGACTCAACTATGCGCCGAACGAGGCTCGAACCCAGGACATTCCGATCCGAAAGCGTGTTTCATACCATTTGACCACATAGCCGCACTATGGATCTCTTATGTATATCGTGTAATATATTATATCGCTGCTTATTATAGGAGACCTGACCGTTTCGTGTGATATATAGCCATGCGAATCGGTATTCAATAAATCCCAAATCGCATTGTTGACTTTGCTCTGCTAGTCCTAGTAAAAAATTTAAATTCTATAGGAGGTTGGATTCCAATCGAACTCCGAAGAGATATGGTTAATCTTTTGTGAACTATTCAGGACATAGTTATCGTCGTTGACTTCAGTGATTTCGTTCCACAGCATCCCGTATAAATTATAAAATGTATGTTAAATCTCGTTTAACCGAGCCTTCATTAAGACATGTTCATGAATACATTATACAGACGCGGAATACGTACACAGTTTATCTTCTTCCATGAATCGGGCTATAATTTTGAGCAAGAAAATTTTGTATGTTATTGAAGTGATAAGACTAAGGTTATTTTCCTGTTAATGAATTCAGCTCGAGCATATTGCGAATTATCCTATGAAACCTGATATTTTCAAAGGTTCCCTTTATTATCATGACTGATGCACCAATTGCATCTGTCACTGTCAGTATGTTGGCGATTCCTCTAATTATGCAAGGTGTTCATCACTTTCTCGCCAATATTCTCCAATATTATCCCAATGTCCGATCCTGTAGGCTAAAATACTAAATAAAAGGAGAAAATGGAAGGGCTTCGAATGAAAACAGCACAGTACTGTTTCCATCCGAAGACTTTCCGTTTTCACCTTTTTATTAGTATTTTTACGGTCCTATGGTTCAGGCAACCCCCATCACTCTATACTTATCCTGTAGGTTCCGAAGGCTGAGAGTCTCTATAGAATAGATCAAATTTACTAGTTACCCTCTGTTGTGAACCAGAAATAGAAAATTGAATTTTAACTCAAAACGATGACATATTTTTAAACAAGATGAATACAGATAATTTATCGAATTAAGAACACGCAGATTTTGTAATTCTCATTATGTATTTAAAGTTGACTTTCTACGTCTCGTTTGGTGGGACACGAGGCCATACTGACGTGATGAGCTAAAAATCTACACTAGATAGAATTTCCGTGTTTAAAAATAAAAAATTGAATTTTATTGCCGTGATTTGATCAATGTCTCAATTATCCGATGACCAGTTAATCGTTTTTGTAAGGGTATCGTATCAGTGGTCGTTGTTCTTATGGGGATGTTGGTGATTGTTATTGTTATGGCGGTGTGAGGTCGTAGAAATTTAGTTGTAACATGACACTTGACACCGGAAATATCCGAGGATAGACATATTAACTCATCAACAGGGGGAGGGTGGGGGTAAAGAAATAAAATTGATTGCACCAAGCAGAAAAGAGGAATATAAAGAGTTGATTGAGGTTATTGACGAAGAAGAAAAAGGAGGAGGCGGAGGAGGAGAAGAATGACGAATACACTCGGGTGAAGGACGAATATCATCAGTTGTCGTTGCCGTCCGTAAGGACAAATAGTGTCAATTTCACTATTCGTACTTCAAACATTATTCAAGGCTGGGCATTATTCAAGATTGTTTTCACTGTGCAAGATACGATTCTGCATAGGTACATTGCTATAGGTATCCGTGAGATAGGTTATAACTTATAGTTTATATGAACCCCCCCCCCCCCCCCCCACCACCACCACCACACACACACACACACACAGAGAGAGAGGGAGGAAGAGAGAGAGAGAGAGAGAGAGAGAGAGAGAGAGAGAGAGAGAGAGAGAGAGAGAGAGAGAGAGAGAGAGAGAGAGATTGGATTCGACCTGCTTCAGTGAATTTATACTGCAGTGATGCCAAAACTCCGATTTCACCGGGGGAAAAACTGGAGCAAAAAATTCCGGGTTACAGTTACAGTTACAGGCAACTTCCGTCAAATTCCTGTGAGGTCAATTTGTTCCAAGGATACCCTCCCCCCTTTCCAACCATCACATCATCACTACTACAACCACTACCGCTACTTCATCATCACTACCACTACTACTACAACCACCAACACCACATCATTATCACTACCACTCCAGCACCACCACATCCTCCCTCATCACTACCTACCACCACCACTCCATCATTATCAATTCCACTTCTAATTCAACCATCACTACGGACTACCACCACTATTACAACCACCATCACCACATCATCATCACTACCTCTACTACTTCAACCACTACCACCACATCATCACTACCACTACTACTACGACCAGCTGCACCACATCAATATCACTTCCACTACTACTACATCACCACCACATCACTACCACTACTACTATAACCACCACTACCACATTATCACTAACAACCACCACCACATAATCATCACAACCACTACTACTACTACTACTACTACTACTACTACTACTACTACTACTACTACTACTACTACTACTACTACTACTATTACTACTCCTACTATACTACACTCCTACTACTACTACTACTACTACTACTACTATACTACTACACTAACTACTACTACTACTACTACTTACTACTACTACTAATAATAATAATAATAATAATAATAATAATAAATAATAATAATAATCATAATAATAATAATTATTATTATTATTATAATAATGATAATAATAATAATAGTAATAATAATATAATAATAATAATAATAATAATAATAATAATAATAATAATAATAATAATAATAACAATAAATAATAATAATAATAATAATAATAATAATAATAATAATAATAATAATAATAATAATGATAATATTAATAATAATAATAAATAATAATAAAATATATAATAAATAATAATAATAATAATAATAATAATAATAATATAATATATAATAATAATAAATAATAATAATGTACTTCATTCATCCAAAAAGGAAATTTTTGCCTGCCTTTATTTTCTGCATCCTACTACTACTACTACTACTACTACTACTACTACTACTTACTACTACTACTACTACTACTACTACTACTACTACTACTACTACTACTACTACTACACTACTACACACTAACTACTACTACTACTACTACTACTACTACTACTACTACTACTACTACTACTACTACTACTTCTACTACTACTACTACTACATCTAATACTACCAAATCATCTGAACTAACACTACTACAAGCACAACCACCACCAGCACATCATCATCACTACCGCTACTACTACAAGCACCACAATCACATCGTCATCACTACCACTTCTGCAACCTCATCACCACATCATCATCATCACTCTGTCCCCGAAGTTTTTCGCGGCCGCAAATTTTTATTTGGCCACAAAAAGCCGCATTTTTCGCCGTTTTTAGGCTAAATTGACGATTTTTTGTTTTAAGAAAAGCAACAAAAGCTATGAAAAATTGTGAAAAGACGGCGACTTTCAATGGTAGCATCCAAAATTGGCGCTAAATATCGGACAAACATGTCTAGGCATAGCCTCCCACCTCTATGGCCTAGCCTAGGCTATTGGAGATCTCAAGACTTGTTTTTTCGCCTTTTCCCCCCATGTTTTTCATTCAAAAACCCATTAGGCCTATATTGAAATATAAAGCAATAATAATAATGCACAAAATTGGATTTAGTAAATAGAGAATACAAATTTAATGTGCTCCCATTGGAAAATGGATTTTGCTTCTCTTTCCTTGTGAATAGTTATTTTTTTTCTCTCCTTAATTAGTTTTTCAAATTATGAATTTTTTATGCGATTATTCACTTTGATTTCCCAAATTTTAACAAGCTAAACAGTTAATAAAATATTTTGATTACTTCCTTCTTTTTTTTTTTTACTGACTTCTATTATTATTTTATTATTATTATTATTATTATTATTAATTATTATTATTATTATTATTATTATTATTATTATTATTATTATTATTATTATTATTATTATTATTATATTATTATTATATTATTATTTATTATTATTATTATTATATTATATATTATTATTATTATTTTTATTATTATTATTATTAATATTATTATATTATTTCAAACCATTCAAAATATAAATAAATTCATGTTGACATGTTGTGACATCAATATTCTACAAAATGCCCTATTTGTGTCAATTTTTTACCGTAATTGTTTGATTTTTGTAAAACTGGCGGGAAATTTTGGGCAAATTTTGCGATTTTGATGGCAAATTTTACCATTTTTATGGCAAATTTTGGCGTTTGAAATGGCAAAAAACCGCGGGGACAGATCACTACTACTACTACCACCACTACTACTACAACCACCACTGCTACATCATCACTACCACTACTACTACAACCACCACCACCACATCCTCACAACCACTACTACTCTACTACAGCCACCACATCATCACCTCCACCACTACATTCATCATCATCACTACAACCACCACCACCACATTATCATTACCACCACTACTACTATTACAACCACCACCACATCATCATCATTACCATTTCTACTACAACCACCACCACTACATCATCATCACTACCATTTCTACTACAATCACCACATCATCACTACCACCACTACTACAACACATCATCATCATCATCATCATCATCATCATCATCATCATCATCACTACCACTACTTGTACTACAAGCACCATCACCACCTCATCATTACTACCACAACGACTACTACAATCACCACCATCATTAAAACTACTACTACAACCACCACCGCCACATCATCATCACGACCACTACTACAACCACCACCACCATATCATCATCACTACCACTACTACTACAACAACCACTATCACATCATTATCATCACTACTACTACAACCACCAACGCCACACCATCGTCACTACCACCAGTACTACAATCACTACCATTGATTAGGTTTTGGAGCTTTACTTCATTTGAAATAAGGAAACTTTGGGATTGTATTTGGCATTGTGTTTATATATCATAATATAGTTCTAATCAGTATCTATTTAGAACTATATAATATATAAACACAATGCCAAATACCATCCTAATACTAATTCCCTTTTCTTGTGTGCGGAAATTCCTTTTTCGGCCTTAAAATTCCTACGAGTGGTGTCTGAAATTCCTGTGAGTCAAATTTAATGTTGGCGTCTCTGTATTCTATTAGTCCCAAAGTAAAAAAGGGTCATATAATATGTTAAGATGTTCAAATCTCGAATATAATCATGTGTTAGTATGACTAAGTGGTGGTTGTAGGAATATTAGTGAAATTGATACGTAGTTGTCATGGCCATACAGTTGAATATTTGTGTCCTTAAACTTAAACACATCATTCCAGTGATACTATTTATACTTTGGAATGTCACAGCCATATTAGATAAATGGAATTGAGAGGGAATATCTCTACTATTTAAGTTTAGCTTGAGTGTCATTTTTATTTGGAATAATATATTGCCTATGGATGATTGTCATTGGTCTGTCTAATTGACTAATTGCTTCACTTTTGGGGTTTGCGGAAAAACCTCCCTCCAAAATGTTGGATCTCCCTATATTTTTTCCCACTCAAATCTGCCAACGGTTTTGATTTTTGAATGGTGACAAGTCAGCCATAAAGATTCAAGACTTTATTACTGTAACTTCAATTGAACACTAATTTTACTTTATGTCATTTTAAATGTTGGTCAACATGCTTCAGAATATCACCATGTTAAGTGTTCCTTACTAATGTCTAGTGCCGCGCTGAGGACCGGTCCCAAGAACCGGTCCCACGGTTCCTTAGCTGGGACCGGAGGACCGGTCCCAAGGTGAAGAACCGTTGGCGGTCCTCACGTTGGCGGTCCTCACTTCTTATCTTTCTGTTTGAACGGTCCCAGCGATTCTAGTTTCTTTACTGCCTTTTCTCGGTTCTTTTGCCTAGGTCGTTCGCCTAACCACCCAGCCCACTTAATTAATCGCACCAACCCCCTCTTGCACATACGCCCTCTTGTGTGTGTGGTGGGGTAAGAGGGGCCGAGGTAAAAATAACTCGACTCCGGATCGGACATACTGCCCTCACTCACCGTTTCCTTCTCGAGAGGGATGAAAAACCCCTCTGCAGAACATGTAACTGTGACCTCACAGTTCAACACATTTTAATTGAATGTACAGAATTAGAACAGATAAGGTCACGACATTATGATAACAGAGACTTGAAGTCTTGAAGTCTCTGTTCCAGTCGGTCGATCCGCTTACAATTTTAAAGTATCTGCAGGAATGTGAACTCCTGCAGAAATTGTAAATAGATATTTTTACTTAACAAACATGTAACTATTATGATTTTATATAGATTTTATTACAACAGTACACGTTTTGATCAGCTATGGCCCCTCAGGGCCGATAAAAGATTGATAAAAGACAGAAACAGGCGCTTAAATGACCTAAATAGTGTCGAAAGCGCCGTTAAACACCTAAAAACAAACAAACATAAGAGGGGCCGTGAGACGCCTTGGACGATTCCATTACTCGGGGTAAATTTCCTAATTTACTACACACTAATGATCGCAATGACAATGGTCTATTTTGACGACATCACCCCTCTTCTCTAATGGGTTATTCTTTGAAATGAATGTGACTACTATAGATAGTATGCAGATGACGTCACTCAGGCCTTTGTTATTGTTTTTGCCATCCGCGTTTGTGAGTTGTTCTCACTAAACTATGTTAACCAGACTATAAAAGTTCATGGTTACACAGAGTTTGTGTGTTGGTCCATTATACTTCCGGATGGCAATGTTGTGAACTCCTTGGCCAAGCGCATTCTATCTATAAGATGTGTGTTTGTGTGTATGTGTGTGTTTCGAACCTAGCTGGTCCGATTTTTTTCTTTAGGCTATCTGTTGTCACCACTCCTTTCTATCGCATTGTTGTCATTTGATGATATAATAATATTTTTATTTCGTTTGGTGTTTTAACTAATCAAATGATACAAGTTTCACATACTATAGCTTTCTTCAAAAATAACAATTATAACGTCTGTATTTTTAAAAACCACCATTAGATTATTTGGGGGGCCCGATAGCTCAGTTGATAGAGTACTCTCTTTACACGCAAGGGGCCAGAGATTGATCCCGGGTGCAGTCGAGCTATTTTTTCTTCTGATCTCTGTCTATTCAGCAGTGAATGGGTAGCTGGGTTTGTTAGATCTGGCGAAAAGTACTTTGGGATAGACAGCGTCCTATCCAAAGATAGAATTATTTTTTTATTAAAAAAGAAACAAAAAACGTGAGCTTTTATATAGCGCAATATCCACTAAATGTGCTCAAAGCGCTTTACAACGGGTCCCTGACTAATAGCAACACGTAACATGTAGAACGAGACATGACGCCTGTTAGGCGATGTTACAATTTTTTCCGACAGAGACAACAATGTTGACGACCAGGTACTCATTTTACACCTGAGTACGGTGATAGGATGTGAGTAAAGAGTCTTTTAAGGACTAAACTATGCGCCGAGCGAGGCTCGAACCCAAGACCTTCCGATCCGAAAGCGAGTGTCATACCACAAGACCACATAGCCGCACGAAAAGAGAAAAAAGGAATGGTGACAACAACCCCCCCCCCCCCCCAAATAATTTAAAAAATCAAAACAAACTCTTCCCACTTCCCATAATTTTGGTCCAGCATGTCACAGACACAAAATATTAACAATCCCTTTTCCTTTCACTCCCTAACATTGACCTGACCCGCTCCATCAATCTTCGCAGACACACACACGCACACGCACAAACACATGCTTAATGGATAGTGTTATAGCACTATTTTCATGTTTTGAGGCAACACGCCTTCTCCGCTCTCACTTACACTTAGCGGTTCGACAGCCATCTACTGCAGGACCGGTTCCTATCGTTTGACGGTCCCAAGGACGCCTTGTGATTGGCCAATGTCGAAAAAGAGCCGGTTCATTGACGGTCCCACGAGCCTTGTGAATGGCCAATGTCGAAAAAGAACCGGTACGAACCGGTCCTTGCGGTTCTCATTTCCCAGGGACCATAGAACCGGCGGTCCTAAACATGCTTGGGACCGCTCCGCACTACTAATGTCCACCTGACATAGTTCGGGTTCACTCCCTGCTGCAATCCACCTCACGCTGTTCTGAGTGTCTTATCTCAAAAAGTGGGTACATTTTTCTCTTGTTCATACTCCACTTGTGTCTACAGTTTACAGTCCTCAATTCACTCCTCACCGGTGTCCCAGCCCATAGTCCCAGGTTTACTCCCCACTGATATTCACATCCCAAAGTCCTGAGTTTACTCTCTATTGGCTATTATATCCCATAGTCCAGGGTGCACCCAGGTTCACTCCCAACTTGTCTACACCCGTCTTGTCCTCGAGGTCTTCCTCACTACTATTTACTAACACAGGATTACAAGGTTTACTTCCCTCTAATATAGACTACCCATTATCCTGTGTTTTATCTCCACGGATGTCTATCTCAAATGGTCCCTGGTTCAATCCTTATTTAACTTCGATTTGTTTTATTGAAATTCACGAGGGCCCCACCTCTGTATCGCCTGATCAGAAAATAAGCAATCCATTAGCCCTATAGTACATCAGTTGGATACAGCCTATGGTGATTATGGAGCTCTTTTTGGTAATGATGTTCCTGTAGAAAAATGGATGTGCAATTATTTCCCTTCTTACTCTGAAAAAAAATCCCGTCCAAAACCAAATAAACAAACGAGAAACCGCACAGCTGACGGAAGCTACTCCTAATTAATAATATTTTCTGTTCAAGTCTGGAAAAGACAATTTTTTATGGTGCACGCACATACAAAATCCCGAAAATTTGCAGATTTTGAAGCCGGAATGCAAATCGAGGATTTTTTGCGGCCGCAAGCTCTGCAAAAAAAAAAAAAAAAAAGAACCCCGCCATGCCAAGGGCCCGTAAACGCTGTTATTCGCTTGATCTAGGATCTTGTATACATTGATTGTGAATGAATTAGAGTCTCATTTTTGAGGCCTTTTTATACCCATGGTGAACATTACTAAACAACAAATCTTTGTTCAGTTCACAGCAACCGATCAATTTGCATTGGCTACATGCCATGTTTGAGCTTTTGCACCTCGAACGCCCACTTTCCATCAGAGTCTCTATTCGTACTTACTTACAGTGCCAGTTTATTAGACCGAAGCCATCAATATCTCCAACCCCGTTTAAGGTCAACTTACTAACTGTATTACTGTATATAATGAAATTATTTGCTATACTGCCAAATTTGCCAGCTCCCCAAAAGGGTATTATAATAGTATAGCAAAATTTACTGTGTAGACCTTCTTCTTCTTCTTCTTCTTCTTCTTCTTCTTCTTCTTCTTCTTCTTCTTCTTCTTCTTCTTCTTCTTCTTCTTCTTCTTCTTCTTCTTCTTCTTCTTCTTCTTCTTCTTCTTCTTCTTCTTCTTCCTCCTCCTCCTCCTCCTCCTCCTCCTTCTTCTTCTTCTACTACTACTACTACTACTACTACTACTACTACTACTACTACTACTACTACTACTACTACTACTACTACTACTACTACTACTACTACTACTACTACTACTACTACTACTACTACTACTACTACTACTACTACTACTACTACTACTACTACTACTACTACTACTACTACTGCTACTACTACTACTTCTTCTTCTTCCTCCTCTCCTCCTCTTCTTTTGTTTATTACTTTAATATTCATAGTGTGTAATAACAGACAGACACACACTATGGCAGATGCTGTTGCTATTTCTATTGATGGCCAAGGAAATCATCAAACTTGTAATAAGTAAGGTTTGATTGGGTGTGGTATGAGGGTGGGTTGTTTGTACAGATGTGTACTTTCATGACTTTTAAAAAGTTTCTTGTTTTATATATTTTACAGATCCTGCAGTAAAGGATGTCGGTGATCATTAGACTGCAGGGGTTGCCATGGACGGCTAGTGCGATGAACATCAGACATTTCTTCACAGGTCTCAACATTCCTGCTGGAGGTGTCCACATTATAGGAGGAGAAGGCGGAGATGCTTTCATTGCTTTTAGCTCAGATGAAGATGCTCGGATGGCTATGAAAATGAATATGTCTCCTTTGAACGGCGTACCAGTGCAATTATTCCTTAGCAGCAAGTCAGAAATGCAGAGTGTCATTGAGGCAGCAAGATCAGGTCCCAGCACCACAGTTGCTGTTCCAACAGCTCAGCAAAATAATATGGGTTCTGTAGCAACTAACACGCCAGGTATTGGCCAGGCTGCAGGTATGAATATGGGAGTGAGCCAGATGGGGATGCAGCAACAACAGATGGCTGTAAACCCAGGCATGCCTAATCAGAACCAGCAACAGAATAACATGTCAGGCTACCCTGGAATGGTACAAGATCAAGGACAGGTAGGGCAACCGTCAAATTCCATGATGGGTCAAAAAGGAGGCAACTTCCAGATGATGCAGCCCCACCAACAGCAGCAGTATCCTCAAGCACAGGGCGATGCTAGTAACTCTGCAATGGGGAACAATTACCCTGGAGGCATGAATAATATGGGAAACCAATGGCAAGGGTACCCTGGTATTGGAGGCCAGGGAGAAAATCAAAATCCAAACATGAACATGTCTCAATTTCAATATCAAAATCAAAGCATGATGGGAGGATATGAAAACGATCAATACTCTAGATTCCAAAACCTGCACCAGCAACAGCAACAGCAGCAGCAACTATCCCAAGGTAGGGATAGGCCTTACTCTGGAGGACAAGGTGCTGCAATTGGTAAGCCTGGACATGTTGGACAGGAAATGATGATGGGTGAAGGGAAGATGAATTTGTCTCAAGGTCCAACAGAAAGCATGATGGGAATGGGGCACAATCAGAATAGATATGGTGATGGTGCAGGTGGAGTGGGTAATAGTGGTCAGGTTCAATACCCTGGATCAAAAGATACTTCTATGAATCAAGCATTTGTGCCAGGTAGTCAAAGAGCTGGATCGATGGGCAAGGATAAAGATGGCATGGCAACAATGCCCGGACAGTCAACAAGCCTTGGTGTATTTTCAGATAGCAATATTGGTGGGACTGGATTTTCCAAAGACAATTATGATGCAGATCAGCTTGGGAATCCTCCAGCAAGAATGAGTCGTTGGGGAGCAGAGAAAAAAACAGAAGATAGTTTTCCTGAACAAAATCAATATTACCGAAATATGCACAGAGATCCAATGTTTCGTCAAGGCATGGGGAAAGATGAAGGGAGGAAATGGCCAAATCAATTTCCAGAAGATAATCAAGAGCCTAATGATCTTTTTAGTAGAAGAGGGCTGAACCACCCTGAACCTGTGTCAGTATTTGGAGAAAGGGATTCTAGAATGCAAGGACAATATCATGGAAATTTCAGAAACAGACAAGAAAATTTTCCTGGACGATTTCCACCCGACAGAGCACAAGGACTTATGGGTATAGGAGGAAGTGACAGAGGAAGCCTGAAAGATGAAAATGGTGGTGATGGAATGCCAAGCACCAGATACCCACCAGATGATGATGAACCAATGGGAGAAAGTGGAAGAGTAATGGGTACTGGTGCTGGTGGTCCATTGAATGAACCTAGAAATGTGCCAGAGGGAAGACCCATGCCCCCAGGAAATTTGAAAGAAGATGTTGAAAATAAAAGTCAGATACCCTTACCAGATATAAGTAGAGATGGCCCTATTCCTTCAGAACGGAGGCCTAGACAAAGAGTGAGCAGGTTTGATAGAGATGAAAAGGGGATGCCAGTAGACCAAAGCAAACCTGTTCCACCTACGGATGAAAAACGTATTCCTCCTGAAGACAGAGTGTTTCCTCCTGGCAATCAACCTAGATTTCCTCAAGATGATCGTTATGGTGAATTCTCTGGTGGTGGCAGATTTCCAGGAAGATCTTTTCCAGATCAGGATGCAAGAGGAATGGGCGATGATGACCGAAAATTTTCTGGAATTGGAAGACCAGAAGGCAGGCCATTGCCTGAAGACAGATTTGGAAGAACTGCTGGAGAAGATAGGGATAAAATGGGTCGGCCATATCCAGAAGACGGAATGGGGAGACCAGGGCCTGATGGTAGAATTGGTGGACCTATTCCTGAGGATAGAGATCGAATGGGTCGACCAACATCTGAAGATAGAATGGGTAGAAATAATCCTGAGGACAGATTTGGAAGATTTGCTCAAGAGGAAAGAGCAGGTAGAGTTTTACCAGATGACAGAGATAGAATGGGCAGAACTATGCCCGCTGATCGCATGTGGCCTGGTGATAGAATGAGATCTGAGGAAATGATGAGAAGGAGACCTGGCGATAACATGATTGCCCCAGATGATCCAAGATACACAGAAAGGGAGGAAGAATTTCGTAGAGAAGGTTTTGATTTTGAAGACAGATTCAGGCGTGGACCGGGCCCAATGAGAGGAATGGGAAGGCAAAGTGGTGATCATCACGGAATGAGGCATCCACCTGAGTGGAGAGAGAGAGAAGGTGACTTCCCCCGGGAGAGATATGGGGGATTCAGAGGTGAAGAAGAGAGAAGTTATCCTTATGGACCTGATGATAGATACTCTGATGGCCAAGATAGATGGAACCGATTGAACAGGAACACTGACAGTGATCAGAGACCAGGTCTTTTAGAAACACCTAATAGCAATATGGGATCAAAGAAACAAGAAAGAGGTTTTGACAATACTGAGAATGTAGATGGCAGTGGTCCCTTTGATATGGATCAGAGATTTGACAGGGAGAGGAGACCAGTGCCTGGAAGGTGGCCAGGTGGAATGCATCGAGAAGATGAAGGATTTGATCATGGACATGGTGGGCCAGCCATGGAGCATGGATATGGCAGAGGTGGGGGCCCCAGAGACTTTGACAGCAGAGCTGGTAGAGGAAGAGGAGCCATGATGGACAGAGGTACTAGAGGAAGAGGTGAACCATTTGGTAGAGGGAGAGGGGGAGGTATGCCACCATTTGGAAGAGGTAGAGGAGATCAAACTTTTGATGAACATGGGTCTATGGGACAAGATGTGGATAACAGAAAAATAGATGATCAGTTTTCACATCATTCAAATCAACCAGCTGCTCAAGAGAGACCACATCTTGGTGGGCGTGGACTCCTAGGGGATGCTCCAACTCTGCCTCCTAAGCCCCCAACTGCTGCGCCTGCTGATCATGGCAATGCCAGTATTAAGAAAGAAGATCCTAAAGGAGATACGGGTGATAAAAGAGATATTGATAATCGTCCCTCCCCTCGTAGAAGTGATGATCGTGACCGGGGAAGAGACCGTGATCGTGACCGTGATCGTGAACGAGACAGACGGAGTTATGATGACAGGAGAGGAGGCAGGGACAGGGATGACAGGGATCGCTCCTCTTATCGTGACCGGTTTGGCAGGGACAGAGACCTACGTGAACGTGATAGGAGGCGATCTCGCTCTCGGTCCAGAGAACGAGTTGACAGGGACAGGGACAATAGCCGTTACAGACTTGACAATAGAGATAGATTAAGTAGAGATAAGTCATCCAAATCTGATTCAGAAAATTCTAAAACTAATACCAGCACACGTCCAACAAGGTTTCTCCTCATTAAAGATATGCCAAAGAGTCTGAGCTTTAGAGATGTTCGACGTTTCTTTCATCCAATGGAGATTCCATTTGATGGCATTAAACTTATTAATGACAATGAAGGAAATAGAATTGGAGAAGCCTATGTTTATTTTCACAGACTGGATGATGCTGTGAAATCTCAGAAGCGGCACGGTGAACGAGTGGAAGGACGCTCCATCTCTATCCAGTTTACAACAGAGGATGACTTCCAAAAGGCTGTTGATTCATTTGTACCAAAGAAGCTTGATAAAACTAGTGCTCCTGTTAAAGCCCCTGCTCCCACATCTTCCTCTGCAAGCAAACCAGAATCAACCACAAAGCCACAATCTGACAAACGCTTCATAGTACATCTGAAGAATCTTCCCCTTAGTATCACACGACAAGACATCAGTAATTTTTTCAAAAACTTGAACATTGACAATAATGGCGAGGCTGCATACATTGAATATGACCAAAGTGGTGTTGCTACTGGCATTGGCTTTGTGGAGTTCAAATCAGAGAGTGATTACAAAAAGGCATTGACTCAGGATGGCGGCATGGTTAACAACAAAAAGATCAGCATTTCCATAGGAAATTCAGTTGATTGTGACAAGCTGAAATCAGTACAAGGAGAAATGTTCCAGAGGGCAGCTTTGAGGAGCATTGCCAACAAAGTGGGATTAAATAATACTGGTCCAAATGTTGGGCAACAACCTCCTAATCAACAACAACCATCCAAAACAGCCCTGGAAGTTGTTAAACCTCCGTCTTCAGACAACAGTAATAATGATAATTGCATCTGTGTTCATATCCAGGGTTTGCCTTTGTTAGCCACACATCACGATATTCGGGATTTCTTTTCAGACTGTAATATTGCCCCAAGAGGTATCAATATTGCCCATGATGGAAATGGGAAGCCACTGGGAGAAGGATTTGTTGAGTTTATGTTGAAATCTGACATGGAAAAGGCTTTGAAGAAGGATAAAACATCTTTAGGCAGACATATTGTTGCTGTCAAACCCATTGGAAAGAAAGAGATGACAGATCGCTTGGGAAATGCAAAACAGCGGGGTATTGTTCCACCAAAACTGCCAATTTCATCTCCTACTTCTTTGGCCCAGGGTCCGACTCTCAATGCCCCACAAATACCAAACATCCCTAGCATACCTTTTCCTAAGCCACCGTTACCTATGAATCAACAAAAAATGCTGCCTCAAAACCAATGTGAACCAACCCCTCTGAAACAAGAACATCAGCAGCCGTCACAACCATCAAGTCAAATTCTTCAAAATCAACCACCACCTGATACTCAGGATTCAAAATGCAGCTTGGGACCAGGTTCACGTCCTCAACATCCTCAACCGCCTTCACAAGACATGGCCAACAAAGGCCCAATGCATAACCAACATCTACCAACGCCACATCAACCATCAGCTCCATTACTTCAAATTCCAGGCCAAGGTCCTCCTCTCGTTGTCGCTCCAGGGGGTGGCAAATCCTTCCCGCCAGGAGTTCTCAACGCCAACTGGTTCTATGTGCGGTGCCAGAACTTTCCCCCAGACATTTCAATCGGAGAAATCATGCAATTCTTTCATGGATTCCGCCCAATTGGTGAGTCGATCCGTCTACACTACTCCAGTGAAGGGCAACCCACTGGAAATGCTGTTGTTGGTTTCGGTGCATCTGAAGATGCGAACAGAGCCTTGCAAAGACTTCATATGACGTTTTGTCGTCATAACCCAGTTAGTCTCCATCCTGCTTAAGTCTCATGGTAAGTTTCATTATCATTTACATCATCATCATCATCATCATAAGTACACTACTACTACCTGGGTGGGGTTCCTGACCCCCCATAGTGGGCAGGGAGGTACATACTGTGTCTTCTATCCCCTTATATCTGTTTTCCAACATGCTTTCTGTCTTTGTCTTGGAATGAGATTACTTGGTTTTGTCCTGGCCCTTGCCGGAGTCCTAGCTGGGAGGGAAACAGTCAAATGCATAGTTATTGTTTTGGGAGATGATATTTTTTTTCCTTGTAAATCATCTCTCTGTAATGTATTCAGGGTGTCCAGGGAAGTCGGAAAGTTGGAAATTGGTCGGAAATTTCATACTTGGTCGGAAATGTTGGAAATAATGGGATTGAGTGTGAAATTTCCTCTAAAATTAAAAAAATCAGGAATTTCTTGCTTAAAATGTGATATAAAAAATGTACAAAGGACAACTGCTGTGCACACAATATTATTAGTTTACTACAACTTTCACCACATCATCATCCGTGTCACCATCACTATTACAAACTACTACATCATCATCCCTACCACCAACACCACTCACAAAAGCAACCACCACCACATCATCATCCCCATCACCACCACTACCACATCCCATACAATCACTACAACTACTACCACATCATCATACCCACCACCACAAGTACTCCAACCACCACTACATCATCATCCTTATCACCACTGTTACTGCAACTGCTACCACATCATCATCACTACCACCACTACTGCAACCACTACCACCACATCATCATCACCATCACCACCACTACCACATCCCATACAATCACTACAACTACTACCACATCATCATACCCACCACCACAAGTACTCCAACCACCACTACATCATCATCCTTATCACCACTGTTACTGCAACTGCTACCACATCATCATCACTACCACCACTACTGCAACCACTACCACATCATCATCACTACTGCAACCACTACCACATCATCATCACTACCACCACTATCACATCATCATCACTACCACCACTACTGCAACCACTACATCATCATCACTACTGCAACCACTACATCATCATCACTACCACCACTACTGCAACCACTATCACATCATCATCACTACCACCACTACTGCAACCACTACATCATCATTACTACCACCACTACTGCAACCACTACCACCACATCATCATCCCCATCACCACCACTACCACATCCCATACAATCACTACAACTACTACCACATCATCATACCCACCACCACAAGTACTCCAACCACCACTACATCATCATCCTTATCACCACTGCTACTGCAACTGCTACCACATCATCATCACTACCACCACTACTGCAACCACTACCACAACATCATCATCACCATCACCACCACTACCACATCCCATACAATCACTACAACTACTACCACATCATCATACCCACCACCACAAGTACTCCAACCACCACTACATCATCATCCTTATCACCACTGCTACTGCAACTACTACCACATCATCATCACTTCCACCACTACTGCAACCACTACCACATCATCATCACTACCACCACTACTGCAACCACTATCACATCATCATCACTACCACCACTACTGCAACCACTACATCATCATTACTACCACCACTACTGCAACCACTACCACCACATCATCATCCCCATCACCACCACTACCACATCCCATACAATCACTACAACTACTACCACATCATCATACCCACCACCACAAGTACACTAACCACCACTACATCATCATCCTTATCACCACTGCTACTGCAACTGCTACCACATCATCATCACTACCACCACTACTGCAACCACTACCACAACATCATCATCACCATCACCACCACTACCACATCCCATACAATCACTACAACTACTACCACATCATCATACCCACCACCACAAGTACTCCAACCACCACTACATCATCATCCTTATCACCACTGCTACTGCAACTACTACCACATCATCATCACTACCACCACTACTGCAACCACTACCACATCATCATCACTACCACCACTACTGCAACCACTACCACATCATCATCACTACCACCACTATCACATCATCATCACTACCACCACTACTGCAACCACTACCACATCATCATCACTACCACCACTACTGCAACCACTATCACATCATCATCACTACCACCACTACTGCAACCACTACATCATCATTACTACCACCACTACTGCAACCACTACCGCATCATCACTACCACCACTACTGCAACCACTACCGCATCATCACTACCACCACTACTGCAACCACTACATCATCATCACTACCACCACTACTGCAACCACTACCACATCATCATCACTACCACCACTACTGCAACCACTACCACATCATCATCACTACCACCACTACTGCAACCACTACCACATCATCACTACCACCACTACTGCAACCACTACATCATCATCACTACCATCACTACTGCAACCACTACCACATCATCATCACTACCACCACTACTGCAACCACTACCACATCATCATCACTACCACCACTACTGCAACCACTACCACATCATCATCACTACCACCACTACTGCAACCACTACCACATCATCATCACTACCACCACTACTGCAACCACTACCACATCACCATCACTACCACCACTACTGCATCCACTACATCATCATCACTACCACCACTACTGCAACCACTACCACATCATCATTACCACCACTACTGCAACCACTACATCATAATCATCACTACCACCACTACTGCAACCACTACCACATCATCATCACTACCACCACTATTGCAACCACTACATCATCATCACTACCACCACTACTGCAACCACTACCGCTGCATTATCATCATCCCTACCACCACCACACCGCCATTGCTACAACTACTACTACATCACCATCTATACCACCCTCATCATTACTACAACCACCACTATATCATCATCCCTATCACCTCCACGACTATAACCACCACCACATTCATCACCATGCCTACCACTACTACAACCACCACATCACTATCCCTAACACCGCCACTATTACTACAACCAACATATCATCATCACGACTACAATCGCTGCCATATCATTATCCCTACCATCATTACTACAACCATTATAAACAACTACCACTGCACTATCATCTCTACCACTAGTACCAGTACTTACTGCCACATCATACCTGCAAACAAATCATATGAGTATTTTTAAAAGTGAAAATGGGGATGGGTGGTGGCTTTTGACATTGTATAATCACATGGTACCATTCTCTAAGTAGATAAGATTTTATACGTTGCTATCAGTTTTAAACTTTTGAAATTCCTCCGAATGTTGTCAAAAATTGCTGCGAGACACATTTTGGGTTGCATCTCAGTAAATTTTAATGAAATTCAAATTTATAGATTATAGTCGCATGGATGGGTCTGTGCTCTGAGAAATTTCCTCCTTTTTTGACCAGTCATTTTCACCTTTGCTCTTACTTTAAAATATGGATTGTGTTGAGTTAAAACCTATTTTAAGTAGGATTGTCTTTTTTAAGCATATAGAACACTGTGGGGATGGCAAGAATTGGTAAAATACCTGGTAGGAAATTTCACTTCCAGGTAGGAAATTTTAAGGTTGAATTTCCCTGGACACCCTGGTATTATTAATTATGTTTGTTATTTTGAATGTATAATGTAAGCATTTGAGTGTATTAGTATTCCTCTTTGTTGGATTTTGTTCTTGTGTCCGGATGAGACTTATAGTTATAGTTTATATCAAACTAAGTTCATTGGTGGTATGCTCTTGGAATCTACATCTGATCTCTATTTGTTCCCAGTTCCCCTATGTCTTACTTTTTCTTGGGTGCTCTAATTGTAATTCTAGAACTTTTTACTATCCCATTTTCTTCCTTTTTACTGGCGCTGATATAACTATAACCTAATTGTGTTGCAAGCGCCGTAAACCCCTAAAAAAACAAAAACAAACTACATGTACTATTACTACTACTACTACTACTACTACTACTACTACTACTACTACTACTACTACTACTACTACTACTACTACTACTACTACTACTACTACTATTACTACTTCTGCTGCTACTACTTATACTACTCCTTATATTAAGTACTACTTACTACTACATATTATTATTATTATTATATTATTATTATTATTATTATTATTATTATTATTATTATTATTATTATTATTATTATTATTATTATTATTATTATTATTATTATTATTATTATTATTATTATTATTATTATTATTATTATTAACCGTATTATGGAAAGATGCGCTTTGAAAAAAAATGGCTAGATAACTCGTCTTTCAATATCGATCGATTTAAATTACCCTCATCTTGGCAAAAACTCTCAAATCTGGGACTTTGGGAGGTGAGAATTTTACTAAATTTGAGGATCACTTATCGGTATTTGAAGGATCATTTTTATGATCAGATTTTTCAATACGCACCTTTCCATCTTATGGCAGTTAACTGGTTGTTGTCTTTGCTGTTATGTATTTACATATATGTTGTTATTTTTATCACCTACTGCTGCTGCTACTACTACCGCTTTATTATTATTATTATTATTATTATTATTATTATTATTATTATTATTATTATTATTATTATTATTATTATTATTATTATTACACTCCAGCACGGTTTCCTTGGTCTAGTGGTATGACACTCGCTTTCGGATCCCAAGGTCCTGGGTTCGAGCCTCGCTCAGCGCATAGTTGAGTCCTTGGAGAAGGCTTTTTACTCACATTCTCTCACCGTACTCAGGTGTAAAATGAGTACCTGGCCGTAAACAGCGTTGTCTCTGTCCCAAAAAAAAATTGTAATATCGCCTGACAGGCGTCATATCTCGTCCTACATATTATGTGTTGCTGTTGGCCAGGGACCCCTTGTAAAGCGCTTTGAGCACGTTTAGTGGATATTGCTCTATATAAAAGCTCAATTTTTTTTTTTTTAATTTTAATTTTTTATTTTTTTTATTTATTTTTTTTACTGCTACAGGGTTCCCACTCGGTCGGGAAGTCGGGAAATGATCTTGAATTTTTAAATTTCCTCAAGATCGGGAAAAAACGGTCTTGATTTTTCTTGTCTGCGTCGAGAACTTTCAAATCGGGTGTGGTCATAAACGTGAAGTTCGGTGTCTTATTATTTACTTATTAAAGCAGTGATGGTAATCTTCCGCGGAATTCCGGGATTTTGGAAATATCTCAGAAATTTTCTGCTGAATTTGCCGTGTCAAACATTTGCCTCAAGGCCACAAAATCACCATTTTGTCTTATGTCATATTTTGACAAATGTGCTCAGTCTCGTGAAATTTGGTGACGGTTAGCCCTATGTTTTTATGACGTCGGGCCAGACAGAATGGCGCCAGATGTCACAGTTGATACAGAAGACCAGTGGTGTTCTTTGATTAGTTGATGGTTGAAGGGGAGGGATAAATTAATGGGTCTTGATTTTTTTTTCTCTGATGTTGGTGTCTCTTGCCTTTTTAATTTCTCTCTCTCTCTCTCTCTCTCTCTCTCTCTCTCTCTCTCTCTCTCTCTCTCTCTCTCCTCTCTCTCTGACTCTGTAATCTCTCTCTCTCTCTCTCTCTCTCTCTCTCTCTCTCTCTCTCTCTCTCTCTCTCTCTCTCTCTCTCTCTCTCTCTGAGCTTTTTTGAGCCTTTTTTTATATAGCACTAAAATGTGCTCAAAGCGCTTTACAAGGGGTCCCTGGTCAACAGCAACATTTAACATGTAGGACGGGACATGACGCCTGTCAGGCGATATTACAATTTTTCGGACAAAGACAACGCTGTTAACGGCCAGGTACTCATTTTACACCTGAGTATGGTGAGAGAATGTGAGTAAAGAGCCTTTTCCAAGGACTCAACTATGCGCCGAGCGAGGCTCGAACCCAGGACCTTCCGATCCGAAAGCGAGTGTCATACCACTAGACCACATAGCCGCTCTCTCTCTCTCTCTCTCTATTTCTTAGCAAACCATCCATTTAATAACCTGGTTATACAGATATACAATAAAGCAACGGTGATTGGCTTAGTATACTCCTCTTTTTTTTCCTTTGGACTATGGTTTGAAATTTGAGAGATTCTTTGGTTGTTGTATTGATAAGCTGCATAACCACTAGGTTTCCGCAACAAAGATATTATGGCCTGATTTATAAAGTAAAAATCAAAAGAAAACACTTTCTGGCCTTCTATTTGAATATTATTGTAGGCCTTTAAAATGTTATGTGAAAAGGACAATTCATAAAATGTTTACAAAAAGTAAATTTATGTCTAATGATAAGAATGGATTTACACGAGTAGTAATATATTACATAATACAAAACGTATTTTTACATTTTTTCTTGGTGTTTGAGAGACCGAGAAATTTTCCTCTTTTTTGATAAATTGCTATTATCATCACTGATTAAGCTATGTTAAGTTAACTGCTAATCATCATGCCTGGTGGAACATTCCAGGAGTTCTGGTGACTGTAAAACCTCTTTTTGCCATCTGATTTACCACGGCATAAACCGTTTTGAGGCGATGGGTGGTGCATATCAAAATTGATTAGAATTAAGAATTTGTCCATGTGCATTGTGACGTAAGATTTTGGGTAGTGTTAGGCTATAAGTATACGTTTACAAAGGCAACACTAATAACCAGGGAATGTTGTCATACCAGAGGCAGTTTAGTTAAAGTTGACCATTGTTTAATGTATTATATATTTTGAAATACTCGTAATTTGACATGTATTAATTGCTCTTAGCAGTTTAGTTTTCACATTACATGTAGTTTGCTTACTTGCACCAAAAACAAACAAAAAACCAAAACGATCCGATGTTAAGTTCCTTTCTTTGGTAGACTTAGGGTGAAAAAAAAAAAGAATGGCACATTAACTTTTATTAAAACACCCCCGTTCGTCTTTGTTCCTATTCCTATTAAAACACAGGTCAGATACATAGTGATAAGCTGATTAATTAATGATGTGGTGCGTAAACAATTTATGGTGTTATAATCCATTCATTTTGACCGTTTTGTATTTCCTAAAATTTATTAATCAGATATAATGAGACTAAGATATGAATGAGACTAATTTAATGTTTACCTCAGAAAACATTTGGTTTCATTTGTTTTGTCTTTTTTTATCCGATGATATTTTTGTATAATTTTAACTTTAATTAATTTTTTTTTTCTGTTTATTTTTTTCTCTCCGTTCAGATAGGATCCTATATGAAGACTAATTAAGGAAGAACAGATATGGATGCTTTATTAAAGTTGATTAAAGATAAGAGGAACAGAAAAATCCGTGATGAAGATTGATTGAAGAGGAAGGAAGATCATCAAACATAAAAAAAGTCTACTTAAGGCCATGATATTATGAATTGGACATTGATGTTGATGTTGACGTTTTTACTGAATCGGCGTCAATTTTGAATTTATCAAAGAAGTGCTTATTATCAACGTGTTAGTACTGTGTTAAACTGGTTTTCCTAAGATGTTCCGTTTTGCAAGTTGATATTTTATATTAGGCAAGGTTAAGTTTATGTGTGCATAAGATTGCAAATGTTTTCTTTGTTGGATGTTTTCCATTCCTTTATATTTAAAGTTAATCATGTGTGGCAAGAAAAATGTTTGTCTATTTTATTACTACGTATCATCATCATCATCATCATCATCATCATCATCATCATCATCATCATTATCATCATCCTTATCATCATCCTTATCATTATCATCATCATCACCATCATTATCATTATCATCATCATTATCATCAATTTGCTAATGTTTCCTCTTCGGATTTTATAAATGAAAGTGAAGAGATAATGTAAATATGTTTATCATGTTTTAAGAAATCAGAAATGAGCCAATTTTTAGCATTATGTTATAATTACATGTTTATTAAGGTTGTTTTATGCTAGAATTATTGTGGTTAATTATTTAACGCGTTCTAATCTTTTACCCTTCTCTTTGTAAATGTACAATACTATTGTTTTATTCTATTTTAAAATTTCTCAAAAATCCATTTCTTCAGGATAAGGACAAATTTGTCATAATAATATTATGATATGGGCACATGATAAAAAAAAAAGACATTCTTTTCTAATACAAAACACGTTGAGAGAAGCATAAGAATAAATTTACATAAGTTACACGAGTATACGCCGGACAATAGTGTGGGTACTGTTGTTGCCACTTGTATTTACTTGTATGTAAAGTCTCTGCATTCTGCTGTCCTGGACTTGGGCATTTTTCATCATTTAATTATCTTTATATTTTATATTCAAGCCCCTAAATTCGGTATTAATGATACTGCATAGGACGTCTGTATGGTGTTATTTTATAATATATTTTGTTTGTTTTTCTCATGAGTCAACAATTGAGCACTGTAGAATTATATAAATTAATTTGGACAGTTAGTTCATCATAATGTATGTTATGTTATTGATTGTAATCTATTGAATTCGTAAAATGCATAAGGCATATTGCCCAAGCCCTAAGGTGTACTCTTTTATGTTGTTATTTTGTGTGTGTAAGTACGGCATCATGTCATTTTTGTTGTTTTTTTTTTTTTAATTAAAAAAAATGTTTCTGTATGTTAGATATAAGTTCTTGTTTCATATTAATATTATATACAATGATATCTATGATATCTCTGGGGGTTACAGATGCATTCAAATTAATCTCTGCACATGTGTAATGCTAATTACAAGATATGAAGTGAGTAGAAAAGTGCCAGAAGACAATAGAGAATAAAAATTTTTCGCGGCGGTGGTGGGGTTTGAACCTGCGACCTTATTGGTACGACAACTCCGCCTGGCAGGTGAGAGCGTGGCTCTACCGTGTGAGCTATCCACGAACACAAAAATATTCGTTTCAAACCCAAGTCATTTTTGATCCCTGTCTCACCCACTTCTGGGACCGCCGATTCGTTCGCCCACCACCATCGCGAAGTGTTTTGACCAGCAGTTAAGCTTAATAGCCAATATTCTCAACACAAACATATAACATAGAAACGATTGAGACATTGAGTATGCTCCGGTGTATGGGGTGAATTTTTAATTCAGAAAAGTGAGTGGAGCAGGCACTTATGTTGGTAACAACAAGATATGAAGTGAGTAGAAAAGTGCCAGAAGACAATAGAGAATAAAAATTTTTCGCGGCGGTGGTGGGGTTTGAACCTGCGACCTTATTGGTACGACAACTCCGCCTGGCAGGTGAGAGCGTGGCTCTACCGTGTGAGCTATCCACGAACACAAAAATATTCGTTTCAAACCCAAGTCATTTTTGATCCCTCTCTCACCCACTTCTGGGACCGCCGATTCGTTCGCCCACCACCATCGCGAAGTGTTTTGACCAGCAGTTAAGCTTAATAGCCAATATTCTCAACACAAACATATAACATAGAAACGATTGAGACATTGAGTATGCTCCGGTGTATGGGGTGAATTTTTAATTCAGAAAAGTGAGTGGAGCAGGCACTTATGTTGGTAACAACAAGATATGAAGTGAGTAGAAAAGTGCCAGAAGACAATAGAGAATAAAAATTTTTATTCTCTATTGTCTTCTGGCACTTTTCTACTCACTTCATATCTTGTTGTTACCAACATAAGTGCCTACTCCACTCACTTTTCTGAATTAAAAATTCACCCCATACACCGGAGCATACTCAATGTCTCAATCGTTTCTATGTTATATGTTTGTGTTGAGAATATTGGCTATTAAGCTTAACTGCTGGTCAAAACACTTCGCGATGGTGGTGGGCGAACGAATCGGCGGTCCCAGAAGTGGGTGAGAGAGGGATCAAAAATGACTTGGGTTTGAAACGAATATTTTTGTGTTCGTGGATAGCTCACACGGTAGAGCCACGCTCTCACCTGCCAGGCGGAGTTGTCGTACCAATAAGGTCGCAGGTTCAAACCCCACAACCGCCGCGAAAAAAAAAAAAAAAATTATTCTCTATTGTCTTCTGGCACTTTTCTACTCACTTCATATCTTGTTGTTACCAACATAAGTGCCTGCTCCACTCACTTTTCTGAATGTGTAATGCTAATTGTAGCTTTTCGTTTCCCTTCTTTCCTTTCCTTTTTTTTTTCCAAATAAACTTTGCACTCCTTGTTTGTGGATGTAGCATGGATAATAAATTGTTCTTTTCTCTTTTTGTGTGTGTGTGTGTGTTTTTTTTTTTGTTTGTTTGTTTGTTTGTTTGTTTGTAATTGATACTTACTTACTTAGGCCGCCCCATGGGGCGTCCAACATGAGCCACAAGTCTTCGCCATTCTGTCCTGTCCTCCATAAGCGTGCGCAGCTCCCGGGTGTTGTCCATTCCTGTGTCGTCTAGCAGACAGTCAATGTAGGTTTTATTCTGCCTGCCTCTGCTTCTGGTTCGCTCAGGTGGTTCCCATAGAACAAGACTGCTTGCAATTTCCTCCTTGTGTCTCCAGCAGTGCCCCGCAAGTCTCAGTCTTCTATTTTGAATCTTCGAGGTCACTGGGGGGGAGGTCACTGTAGAGCTCTTCATTTGATATGTGCTCTTTCCAGCTTACATCGAGGGCCTTCCACAGCATACGGGTGTAGCAGCCGTCCGGTAGCTTCTCAAGGGCTTTAGTAAGAGTCCATGTCGCTGCTCCATATAGAAGCACCGACTCTACCGTTGCCAGGAACAGTCTCTTCTTTATTTCCCTCTGTAGGTTTGAAATCCAGATTTTCCTGAGTTTGTGACAGGCACTCCAAGCCAATGCTTTTCTGACAGATATATCCGAGGAACTGCTTTGGGTCCAACCTCCTAGGTCAACGTCCTTCAGCCATTCTCCATTCTTTGCCTGTATTGCTAATTGGCCTTTCTTGGTTGTGGTTGTAGGTTTGGAAAACTGTCTTCTTAGCATTACAGCACAGTCCTACTCGTTCAGCCTCAGTTTCAAGTAATTGATAACATCCTGTATTTATCCAATCAATTCGATTTTAATCTTATTAGGATAGTTGTAGTCCTTCAGAGGCTCGTGAGACAGAGTTTATCCCGATTTCTATAGTGTGAAATGAACAACAGCAATTGCTCGCTACCCTTTGTATAGGACGCTTTCCACCAGATCTATCAGACCCTGCTACCCAATCACTGCTGGATGGAAGGGGGAGTAAGGAGCGGACATGATCCCTTCCCATGTGAAGCGAATGCTCCACCAACTGAACTATGGGGGGGGGGGGGGGGCGGGCGCCAACCCCCCCCCCCCCCTTACCATAAGATTAAGACAGGTCCCTTTATTTATCCACAATGGGGATTTTGTCGTTTGCTTCTATTCCAAGAGAAGAATGGAATAACCCAGGCGTCCGCCGCAGGAGAGTCGAATTCGGTATCTTCTGGGTAGACGCAAAGACAACAGTGCCCCTGTATTTTGTTTTCTATTCTTAACGAAAGTAATTTTGCTTGAAATGACAAAAATGGAAGGTGTCAAAACCAGTAAAATGTACTGTTTAACCACCAACCCTGCATACCAACCAATACCACCATATTTGCTCAGAATCAGTGTGGTGTAATCTGAGTATACCCAAATGGTTTTGATAACTAGCCTCCTCTTGATGGGGTAAAAGAATACACAATTAATTACCTCTGACAGAGACCACAGCAAGTCATTCAACACTTGGCGTTTGAAGTTTGAAGACGATTAGGAGTAAGACGAAAGCAGTTAGGACCACGATTCGGATTGTTTGTTTAGAAGCTTCAACTTTAACAACTCTGCTCACTTGTCACTGTGACATCCGAAAAGCTATCGTCGTCTTGACATAACACTTTATAATTTATAGAGATCTAATACCATAATAAAAGTTATGTCCAATGAGGGGTGGTGGATATCGCCTCTCCAAAACGAATGTCCTTATCTGAGATTGAGATTCTTGACCAATCAACGATAGTTCGTTCTGAGTGGGACCCCCCCCCCCCCCCCCCCCCCCAATGTGGACAGGAGATCACTTGCTGCTGCATCTTCTATCCTCGTATATCCTTTTCAATTTGCCTTCTGTCTTTGTCTTAGAATGGAATTACTTGGTTTTGTCTTGGCCCCTGCAGGAGTCATTAGCTGAGGGAGAAAAAATACAGTTTTTAGTATTAGTTTAGGGAGATGATTTTTTTCCCTTGTAAACCATATCTCTGTTACTGTTATAAATTGTTTGTTCCATTTTGGATATCATGTTGATGTTTGAGTGTATTCATCTTGGTGGGATCCTGTGCGGGGGTCTGAATGAGAACTAAGTACACTGGTGGTATGCTCTTGGAATCTGCACATGTTCCCTATTTAAACAATTCCCCTTTGTCGTACTTTTTCTTTTGTATGCTTTCAACTGTAATTCTATAATTTTTGACTATCCTATTTTCTTCCTTTTTACTGGCGCTGAAATGACCTAAATGTATTGCAAGCGCCATAAAACTCTTAAAAACGTCACTTGTCAACAACAGTTATCAGATCATCCCTTGATCTTGATTTATGAACAGGCAGACCTTGCACATAGGCGCTGGTGCTTGGAACATCACGTAACATCAAAGAGCACAATTGACCGGTTAAAACTAGAGCTGTAACTGTAACGGAACACTGGAACAGCTCGGTATCCGCGATACCTTTGCTGCAAAACGATACATGGAGTATTGAATCGAAACGTATCGCTTTCAAACCAATTCACATGACTTGGTGGGGTTCTTAACCTCCTTCTTCCAACTACTACTACCACCACCACCACAACTACTACTACTACTACTAGCACCACAACTACTACTACTACCTCCCATAGTGGGCAGGGAGGTACTTACTGTGTCTTCTATCCCCCGATATGTTTTCCAACTGTCTTACTGTTTTTGCCTTGGAATGATATTAATTTGGTGTTGTCCTGGCCCTGGCCGGATACCATGACTAAGAGGGAAACAGTCAAATGTATAGTTAGTTTTAGGAGATGATATTTTTTTACTTGTAAATCATCTCTCTGTTATGCGCTGTATTATGTTTTGTTTATGTATTATAGATTTGTAAACATTTGAGTGTATTCCTCTTCGTGGAGACCTGTGCTTGTGTCTGAATGAGACTTTTAGGTGATCTCAAACTAAGTGCTTTGATAGTGTGCTCTTGGAATCTGCATCTTTTTCCTATTTGAACTAATTCCCCTTTGTCTTCCCTTTTTTGGGTGCTTTAATTGTAATTCTACAACTTTTAACTATCCCATTTTCTTCCTTTTTACTGGCGTTGATATGACCCAGATGTGTTGTAAACGCCGTAAAACCCTTAAAAATAAAACAAACAACAATAAATACTACTACTACTACTACTACTACTACTACTACTACTACTACTACTACTACTACTACTACTACTACTACTACTACTACCACTGCTGCTGCTGCTACTACTACTACTCCTACTACTACTACTACTACAATCTTCAGCCTGAAGCGTTGGCCATAATGGAAGAAGAAGAAGAGTTTGCCTTCCGCGCACACACACACACATACACACACACACACACACACACACACACACACACAAAACCCCAACAAACTGGTCGTTCATTGGTTGTTTCCGTGGCGGTGATCGCGGCCTTACAGGTGCTTGCTGCGCAAGTGTTCTAATCCCATAACAGCGACGCTGATTTTTTTTTCTTTTTCTGTCCTTTTACCACACAGTTCATGCGACCTTTAAGCATAGTCATCGAGAGGAGGCTTAGGGCTAACCCACACCGGAGACTGACTCCGACGACCCGGCACTGAGGATGTTGTTTTCTTTCAGGTGCATATAATGTTCTCTAAAGTTTTCTGGCATCGTTTTGTCTCATTTCTTGAATATTGGGACGATGTCAGCCTGCTTTCAATCATTTGGCACAACTCCTTGGTATAGTGAGGATTGGAATATAAGGGATAGTACCGGGGAAATCTCATCGCACAGGTTTTGAGAAGTCGTGATGGAATTCCATCTGGTCCAGTTGCTTTTTAGGTATTTAAGCCTTTGAGTAATTTTGTTACGCCTTTTACGTTCATGTGGATGTCAGCCTTTTTTTTTTTCATGTCATTTGTTGTTTATTGTAGTTAGGTAAGTCGTCATGTGAATCTCGCTAAAAAAAAGTTCCGTGCGTGTGTGTTGGTACGTTATATCCGTCTGATGGATGTTGTGAGTATTTTATCTAAATGCATAGCATCAATTCAGTGCTTATTTAATTCTATTTAAAGGATACAAAGTAACCATGCAGGGAGAGTGGACTTCATCCTTGTGTTGATTTTGGATAGAACAATAATACGTTTTGCTTTGTTTTGAGGGTGACAATGTATTTTCCTGATTCACAATATAAAACTCAATTTCCATAGTGTTTAGGTGGTCTATCATTTTATACGCCAAATGTGCAGTAATCGCGTTGGTCAACATAACTGAATATGCTGTGAGATGTTCAACTTCTTTGTAACGATTATAATTTTTTTACAGCAACCTGGAACAGAGTTTCTCCTCTTATTTATTGTCAAAGACACTTTCTAAGTGCGACGTCAAAACTGAGACACCCGCACATTGATCCACATTCTTGAAATCCATATAAGGATTGGAGAAAGAAGGAGTGGTTTGTTTTGTATGATTGTTTAGCGGTGTTTTCGACACTTTTAGAACATTTCAGCGGAGTCAATTGAAGAAGATTAGATGGTTAAAATAATGATAGATATTTGATTAAAAGAACCAAGAAAAATGAAGGTAGAAGAGGCGGGTTGATATATAGGGAACAAGAGCTAACCATCAATGTACTTCGTTTGAGATGGTTATTAAGACTTGCCGAAACTGAGCTGAGGAAATACCGAAATCTACCAAGGAAATAGTGAAACCGGTTTTGTTACTTGATGAAGTCCCTTTCTTTGTCATCGAAACCCGAAGTGTTAATTTTGAGTTTTCTCTTTGGCCTTTTTTATGGTAAGCCATGTATTTTATTTTCGAAGAGTTGATTCGTTACATCAACATAATATCTGTATTTTGTCAGTAAATTGTCAACGCAATCGGCAATCACCAGCAAGTTGTTTAATGTAATTTTTTAAATTTGTTGGTGAGTTTGTTGATGGCAGACATTTCATTTTCATGAAGCATTGGAATTGGTATAATAACTTCTTCAGTTGGGTGGTTGGACGGTCTGGTTGTTTGGACTTACGTTTGAGACGTATGATACAGACTTTCTCACAATTTTGTATTTTCAGGTGGAGTTGTTAGAGGGTTACATTCAAACTCAAACGGTTACGAAACATTGAATCAAAACAATTGGATACAACTATATAATAGAGAGATGAATCATAAAGAAAAACAATAATAACATCTCACAAAACTAATACTACACATAATATGACCGGCAGCAACTCTTCCACCATGGGAGGTCAACTGCTCCACCTTAGGAAAGGGGGAAGGGGAAAAGAGCTTCTCTATGATATGTCTAATCAATCTTAGAATACACGCAAACCTTCTTGCCAATTTTAAACCCCATGCAAATTTTTGTTGAAGATTGGTCTACAACGTTGTTATCGAGCGTTGCTCTCACCAGGAAGTGGAAGTGAAAGTGTAGATTGTTGTGTTTTCGTATTTTTATAGATTCGTTTTTATGGAGGTTCGTAATTACATAAAAGGTGTTTGTTTCTATGTCTGCATGAGGAAGTTAGTTCGTATCTTCTGTTGAGTGTTGCTATATTCGGTTTAGTGATGATGAAGAATTTTATGATGAAGAATACATATTATCCTGCACTCGAAGAATACATCACTTTACAATAATGGAATAGCATGGACAAAAAAATCAACAAACTTTGATGTCACCATGGGAAGCTACGATGGAGCAGAAACATGCGAGCTCGTCGGACTATATCTACTTTCTCAAATGCAAAATCTTGATATAAACATTGGACTATACAGGGACGACGGACTCGCATTGTGCAATAAAACACCGAGACAGACAGAATTAATAAAGAAAAAAATATGCAAAATCTTCCAGGACAACAATCTGAAAATTACAATCGAAGCCAACAAAAAAAAACTTCGACTTCCTGGACATAACCATCAACCTAAACGACGGAACCTATCAACCATTTTCAAAACCCAACAACATCCCATTGTACGTTCATAGACACAGCAATCATCCGCCATCTATAATAAAAAACATTCCCGAGAGCATTAACAAACGACTATCTAAAAACTCTACAAACAACAACATATTCAACGATGCAATCCCACCGTACACAAACGCACTACAAAAAAGTGGATATAACTACAAACTAAAATATAAGGAAGAGACCATTACCACCCCAACAAAAGAAAACGACACATAACATGGTTCAACCCACCCTAGAGCAAGAATGTGACAACTTCTATCGGTAACAAATTCTTCAATCTACTACAAAAATGCTTCCCTTCCGGTCACGTTCTACACCTGTAGTATGATGGTTTCATACTTCTTGTATTTTTTTAAATAGCACTTTCTGTTATGGTCTCCTTCTATTCGTCTTGCGGTATGCTGCGCGCCGTCGCACTTAAGTGGGGAGAAAGGATAAAACCATGGCGCACCTCGCTTCAACGTCATTCGCCTCCCGACTCACGTCGGGGCAATCCTAATTGAAATAAAACTATAGATAGTAAGATTAATAGTGTGTTATTTCTGTTTCTTTATTTGACAGGTATGTTGAACTTTTATTATTAACATTGTCATAAGCATTATTAATTATTATTATTATTATTATTATTATATATTATTATATTATTATTATTATTATATTATTATATTATTAATTATTATTAATTATTGCTGTTGCATTTATTGTTTTAATTATTGACATCGTGATTTCTTATTTATTCATATCATTTCCATGGATTGTTAATGCCTTTGTTAATGACAGTAATCGAATACGTGCCAGTATAACTTGTATCTGTCATGAGGAAAATACTTAGTCTAATTAATTGATTACATGATGCTAGCAATAATCTGTTTATCACGATTACAAAATTACCACGATCTTTATTACTGGTGATTTGTAAATAATATCGCCTACTCTAATGTTGTTGGTATAGTTATCCTGTCACTGTCACATCCCTTCCATCTATCCATCTATATCTCTCTGTATCTATCTATCTATCTACTATCTATCTATCTATCTATCTATCTATCCATCCATCCATCTACCGACCGACCTACGGACCTATCTATCTGTATACTTACTAATCTGTCTGCCTATGCACATATGTACCCATCTTTATATATTACCTTTCAATTACTTAGTATGAATTACAGTTGGCTACAAAATCAATCTACCTAAATAATCTATTCAACTATCTATATGCCTGTCACCTGATACACATATAGCATAAGTACCTATTGTCTGACTAGCTGTATGCTCAGTTATCGGTCTGTCTGTCAAGCTTTCTTGGTCATTAATCGTTATAGCTGTATAATGTCCTGATGATGTCCTGCATCATAGAATTATACCAAACTTCTGAATTGTTGGTATGATTTAAATCTATGCTTTTATGCTTAATGATGTTGGCATATTCGATGCCATTATCTTACTTGGTAAATATTCATGTTTTATTGATACATTCGATTATCATTATATTACTAATTTTGGCCGTATCGCCACTCGACTTACGTTGAGGGCTGAGTGCCAATCTTCATTTCTATTCCATTATAAACATGCATTGCCGTATCGCCACTCGACTTACGTTGAGGGCTGAGTGCCAATCTTCATTTTCTATTCCATTATATAACATGCATTGGCCGTATCGCCACTCGACTTACGTTGAGGGCTGAGTGCCAATCTCATTTTCTATTCATTATATAACATGCATTGGTCATTCGCCTCCCGACTCACGTTGAGGGCAATCCTAATTGAAATAAAACTATTAGATAGTAAGATTTAATAGTGTGTTATTTCTATTCTTTATTTGACAGTGTCGCCCCTTCCTTAGAACCAATCACGACCCTGAGCATTGCGCGAGAGAAAAAACTCAGCATATCTCTTGCGCAAAATAAGATCTTGTTTTGTTCTATCACTCCCTCTTCATTCATCCCAAGCCTCAAGAACCCTGCCTCGCTGCCTGCCAAAATAGCGGCACTGGCAACTACATCTCATTCTCAACAACAAAAACTACACCTCATTATCAAGAAATATCTCGCCACCAAACCTCTCAGAACAACTCCATACATCCTCCCTATCAAATCTCTCTCATTTACTCCATCGACTATATTACACCTTCCTCATTAAAAACTACACGTAACTTGAAGAAAACTACAAAGAGGCTTCATTATTGTACCCCCTGCAACCCAAATAACAAGATACCACAATAACAATATTATTACACACCCAATCATGAACAAAAACACCATCAAAATAGGATACATCTGCATGCCAAACATACAAAACATTATTTCCTCCAACAATAACCGAAAACTATCACAGCCAGATCAGCCCAGCAACAACCTAGAGAAAAAATGCAACTGTAGGACCCAGACAACATGCCCACTAAACGGCAATTGCCTGACTCAAAACGTAATTTATCAAGCCACAGTAACACGACCAGACACACCAAAACAAGAAACATACATTGGCCTCACCGAGTGTTCATTCAAAACCAGATACAACCTGCATACATCTTCCTTCAGAAACATACACAAACGACATTCTACTACACTAAGCGAACACATTTGGAACCTCAAAGAAAGAAACATACAACACAGCATCACATGGAAAATCATCTCCAGGGCACAGTCGTACTCCCACTCTTCTAAGATTTGCAACCTCTGCTTGGAAGAAAAATTCTTCATCATCACTAAACCGAATATATAGCAACACTCAACAGAAGAAACGAACTAACTTCCTCATGCAGACATAGAAACAAACACCTTCTATGTAATTACGAACCTCCATAAACACGAATCTATAAAAATACGAAAACACAACAATCTACACTTTCACTTCCACTTCCTGATAGTGGCGGGCATCCGAGTCACCAAAAGGTCACCGATGCTTTAGGTTTTGAGAAGTCAGGTCATCGAGTATTGAGAAGGTACCGACCTCGACTTAGGTCTCGATGCTTTTCTCGTCTCGAGAATCTTGGTCATCGATGCTTCACGAGTCCCGAGTCTCGAGACTATACTGCGCGAGCGACGCACACGTTACTATTACAATGTGTACTGTCTGCATTGTTCACCCCTCTCTCGCACACAATCCATCCATTGCCTTCGTCGGCGATGAGTGGCGATGACTTGAAAAGACTCAAAAAAGTCTCGAGCATCGCTCAAGTCATCGGTGCTTTCATTCAATACCTAGTCATTGGTATTGGGTATTGACGTTATATCATATTTTAAACAGCTAACAAAACACAAACGTCGTAAATAGATCAAAATGGTTATAGGTATCAATGTTTTATTATTATACAAAGTGAATTTATTTAATCTATTTAAAGTTTTAATACAAAAAAGCCACCCAAAGCTCAGTTGAAGTGCTTTTTCTCGGGAATTCCCGACTTTTCCTTGGTCATCAAGTTCGGGAAGTTTTTAGTGTTGGTGGCCGATGACTTGAGGTATCATCGAGACTTCCGCTCGACACTACTTCCTGATGAGAGCAACGCTCGATAACAACGTTGTAGAAGTCAAACAATCTTAATATCTTTCAAATGTTTATAAATAGCTCCTTATAGACTAAAGTTGAGCACTATTATTTCATGGTTTTGTTTTTATAATTTATACATTTGCTCCAGTTCTACTGTCCTGTTGAGCACTTTATTTTAACCAGAAACGAACCTCGTAAGTACTAATTTTGATTATTCGACAAAGAACATCCCGATCCCGACAAGCAAACAATACCTAAAATCTCTAATCAACAAAACCGAAAAAATTATAAGAAACACCAGATGGCGAGCTTTTTTCTACATAAACCCTGACCAAACGGTTAAAAATAAAGAAACTTTTGGATTAAGATCTACCAGACCAGCCCCATCCATACCTGAACTACGAGAATTCGAGGATGGAATGACAGACATCATCCGAAACATAAAATTCAGACAAATCAACGACACCTTCCAAAACAAACTACAACAAGACATACGATTAATACATCAAGACTCCAATGTTTACGCGCCGCTGACAAAACCACAAATTTCTACAAGCTCACCCCTAAAGAATACATATATTTACTTGACAAAAATAAACAAGCAGAGTACAAGAAACAAACACCATCTACAACACCTGACATTACAGCAGAAGACAAAAGCATCACCGAAAACCTACAGCTAAATGACAGAATAGACACCACAGCAAAATCTAACGCCTTCATCACTATCAAAGACCATAAACCAAACTTTCGTAACAACGTACAATGCCGTCTCATAAACCCATGTAAATCACAAATCGGAAAAATAAGTAAACAGATTTTAGACAGAATCAACACCAAAATCGTCAAGGAAACCGAATTCAACCAATGGAGAAACACCGCTGAAGTTATCAACTGGTACAGAAACACAGAAAACAAACAACGACAAAACGCAATCATCTTTGACACCTGTAATTTCTACCCTTCAATCACCAAAACCCTACTCCTCAAAGCACTACAGTTCGTGAAAACCTTCGACAACACCACCGAAGAAGAAATACATATTATCCTGCACTCGAAGAATACATCACTTTACAATAATGGAATAGCATGGCAAAAAAATCAACAAACTTTGATGTCACCATGGGAAGCTACGATGGAGCAGAAACATGCGAGCTCGTCGGACTATATCTACTTTCTCAAATGCAAAATCTTGATATAAACATTGGACTTATACAGGGACGACGGACTCGCATTGTGCAATAAAACACCGAGACAGACAGAATTAATAAAGAAAAAAATATGCAAAATCTTCCAGGACAACAATCTGAAAATTACAATCGAAGCCAACAAAAAAACATTCGACTTCCTGGACATAACCATCAACCTAAACGACGGCACCTATCAACCATTTTCAAAACCCAACAACATCCCATTGTACGTTCATAGACACAGCAATCATCCGCCATCTATAATAAAAACATTCCCGAGAACATTAACAAACGACTATCTAAAAACTCTACAAACAACAACATATTCAACGATGCAATCCCACCGTACACAAACGCACTACAAAAAAGTGGATATAACTACAAACTAAAATATGAGGAAGAGACCATTACCACCCCAACAAAAAAAAACGACAAAGAAAACGACACATAACATGGTTCAACCCACCCTACAGCAAGAATGTGACAACTTCTATCGGTAACAAATTCTTCAATCTACTACAAAAATGCTTCCCTCCCGGTCACGTTCTACACCCAATCATGAACAAAAACACCATCAAAATAAGATACATCTGCATGCCAAATATACAAAACATTATTTCCTCCAACAATAACCGAAAACTATCACAGCCAAATCAGCCCAGCAACAACCTAGAGAAAAAATGTAACTGTAGGACTCAGACAACATGCCCACTAAACGGCAATTGCCTGACTCAAAACGTAATTTATCAAGCCACAGTAACACGACCAGACACATCAAAACAAGAAACATACATTGGCCTCACCGAGTGTTCATTCAAAACCAGATACAACCTGCATACATCTTCCTTCAGAAACATACACAAACGACATTCTACTACACTAAGCGAACACATTTGGAACCTCAAAGAAAAAAATATACAACACAGCATCACATGGAAAATCATCTCCAGAGCACAGTCGTACTCCCCCTCTTCTAAGATTTGCAACCTCTGCTTGGAAGAGAAATTCTTCATCATCACTAAACTGAATATTGCAACACTCAACAGAAGAAACGAACTAACTTCCTCATGTAGACATAGAAACAAACACCTTTTATGTAATTACGAACCTGCATAAAAACGAATCTATAAAAATACGAAAACACAACAATCTACACTTTCACTTCCACTTCCTGATGAGAGCAACGCTCGATAACAACGTTGTAGAAGTCAAACAATCTTAATATCTTTCAAATGTTTATATATATGATGGCTCTCAACTTGTCGAGGTATTAAACCTTAGACTTCTCTATCGATATACATGTATTAGGAATGGGAGATGTCATGGCCACTTTTCTTTAAAAGGTGGCATGTCACTGTGCATCAGAGTTATTTGTTTGTTTTTGGAGATTTTTGGCGCTTGCGACACATTTAGGTCATTTCAGCGTCAGTAAAAAGGAAGATGATGAGGGAAAGGTTTTAGATCTGACGTTAAAAGCGTCAAAGTAAAGTAAGAAAAAAAAACAAAAAAAAAAACAGCAGATTCATCCTTCAAATATCGATCAATTTAAATGACCCTCGTCTCGGCAAAAACTCTCAAACCTGGGACTTCGTGAAGTGTTTTTTCAGAGTACGCAATTAACTGGTTAAGAATACACTCAACTGTTTACAAGGTACAATATATTCACAACTAGATACAATAGTATACACAGAGAGATGATTTACAAGGAATGAATTACCATCTCTCAAAACAAAAAGGAACTATACACTCAAATACCACCATCCCAGTTAAGGATCCCTGCCAATACCAGGAAGAACCAAACAATATAAATCTAGAACCTTTGGAAAACAGATAAGGAGGGAGAGAAGACACAGCGATAGTGGCCTCTCCGTCCACCTTGTGAGGTCAATAGGCTCCACTCCATGTGTGTGCAGAAAAATGGCAAAGAAGATAAACATAATCAACTCCGGAAAAATTAGTAAAAATCAAGTTTTTATTATATAAAAAGGAAACATGATTTATCTCTCTTTTAATGCGCCTATCTCTCTCTCTCTCTCTCTCTCTCTCTCTCTCTCTCTCCTCTCCTCTCTCTCCTTCTCTCTCTCTCTCCTCTCTCTCTCTCCTCTCCCCTCTCCCCCCCCCCCCCCCCCCCCCCCTCTCTCTCTCTCTCTCTCTCTCTCTTCTCTCTCTCTCTCTCATCCTCATCTCTTTGCATTTCTATCCTTTCACCACTCCCCCCCCCCCCAGTCTCTTTCTCTCCTTCTACCTCTACATCTCTCTTGTACATACAAAACACCAATCCACTTCACCCCCACCACACTCCCACATACGCACACACGCACAACCTGACCATCAATATTTTCTTTCTCTTTCCAATACACCACCATATCAGTTTTCTTTTACATCTGTATTTCATAGAAGGGTCTTAGTTGTGATAAATCCATTTTTCAAAATGAATGAATTGGTATGGTTATATTTTAATTATTCTTTACATGACTAGTATATAACTTATAATTCAATCGTCATCAATTTGATAAAAGGAATAATTGAACAAATGAATAAATAAATATATATAGCTAAAGAAATAACAGACAAATAAAGAAATAAATGGATAAATAAATTGATAGATTTAACAAATAATTAAATTTTAAAAATATTAATAAATAAGCATGTAAGGAATATTGCTGAATAATAATTATACATTATCTAATTGAATTTTAAAATGTGAAATGAAATCAAATTACATCTTTTTTTTTTTAAACCGTATTAGTTACCACGTTCCTTGGGACCGGAAAATCAAATAGGAATGAATGTGACATTCCGTGACAAATACATTTTGTATCTTCATACTTTGTTACAAACAAGTTTGTACCTTTTAAAAGTAATCCATAAAAGTCACACTCCACTGCGAGACCAAAGAAAACTCAATTTAAAAAAAAAAAATTTAATTACGACAAACATTTTGAATTTTGAAGGTATTTTTTTTTCTTGATGTTCAAGCGCTGTTGCATGCTAGTTGATCTACATGGGAAAAGGTGTCCATATTCATGTACTTTTCATAGGAGTAAAATATTTTGGGCAACATAGCTCTTTATTACTCATAGTTTAAAAAGTTACAATAAAGGCCTACTTTATATTGCGTTAATATATACCGACGTGCACTTATGTACAGGTCTGATAACCCGGTTCCTTATGGGCTTATTGTTGTAATGGGGAAAAAATGAAACAAAATATTGTCCATTACAACATTGTGAAACTAGGCCCATAAGTGGGTTCGGATGTCAGACCTGCATATATGTACACGTCGATATCTACTAAATAAGTCACTTTTTGGGAAGGCAAATAACTTAACGGTTGGTGATTTATAGTAAATTATCGGTAATTAATGTTTGAAGATAGGAGGCATATCTTGTTTATCTGAACAATGTTAAAAATGGCTAAATTTGTAATCATTTAATCTATTGCTACATCAATAACCTGTCATTCCAGAACTAATAGGAGATCCCGATAGCTCAGTTGGTAGAGTACTCGCTTCTCACTCAAACGGACCAAGATCGATCACGGATGATGTCGAGATCTTTCGTGATTCCCCCTGTCCACCCAGCAGTGATTGGGTAGCTGAGTCAGTTAGATCTGCCGAAAATTACTTTTGCGATAGACTAGCGTTCTTTCCTTAGGGTAGCGAGCAATTACTATTGTCCATTTCTCCCCTATCGAAACCGGGCTAAACTCCGGCTCCATGGCTCTGAAAAATTACTTAAAAACAGACCTTATCAAAGTTGAGATAAAAATTATCTCGTAATATTTGTCAATTTTCGATACTTTGACAGAACACATTCCGCCACATTAGTATTAGATGTGTTTTATAATAGTTATTTTTAATCATTCATATTTTTAAAAAAAAAATTTATTGAGCATTTATATAGCGCAATATCCACTAACCCAACAACACTTACATGTAGGACGAGACATGACGCCTGTTAGACGATATTACAATTTTTCGGACAGAGACAACGCTGATAACAACCATGTACTCATTTTACACCTGAGTACGGTGAGAGAATGTGAGTAAAGAGTCTTTTCCAAGGACTCAACTATGCGCCGAGCGTGGCTCGAATCCAGGACCTTCCGATCCGAAAGCGAGTGTCATACCACTAGAGCACATAGCCGCACTATATTTTTGATAATTAGGACAGTCCGTATTTATCACCTTACCAAGCTGACCTGCAGTATGAGTTTTAGGACCTTAAATTATGAAAATTTTAATCAAACACATTATCTACTGAAGTCAAAGTAAATCTTTTAATACACGAACGTTATTGATAAAAAACTAGATAGTAGTCTGTAATAGCAAAACGATTACGTAATCTTTACAATTGTATATTTTTTTAAGACGTGTGAAAAATGTATTTGCTGTAAGAGTATAGAATTAATCTGAGATCATATTAAAATGGAAAGTTAAAACATTGATATAATTAGTAAGAGTAATTAAATCATATAGCCAAAAATGTCTGTTCGTCAACTATAGTAATTCAAAATAGATATCATCTAGCCCCCCCCCCCCCCCCCCCCCCCCAAAAAAAAAAAAAACCCCAAAAACAAAAACAAAAACGAACAAAACAAAAACAAAACAAAAAAAACCCAAGACCTTTCAGCATCCAATCAACATTTTGATGAGTCCTATGACATATGTAACACATTGCCTCTGAGAGAGAACCAGACCCAAAAACTAGCTTTGGAAACTTCGTCTTTTTTAATTAAGGAAAACACGTCGTTTTCATATCGATATCGTAATTACACAAGACATACAGTTTCTATTTTTTGGTTCAGCCAACAATGTCACCAGCTTGTGGCGGTAAGGCATAATTAGTGATGTCTCATTCTCTTAAGAATGAGAATCTAACTTGAGTACAACATCATTCAATTATGAATTCAATATTGGTATGGTTAAACATTTTCAGGTGAAAAAAAAATCAAAGAGAAAAATATTAAATAAACTCAACTATTTAAAAAATTGCAAAGACAAATCATCTCCAGATTAACAATCACAACGACAATAACAATGACTTTTCCCTTTTATTCGATATATTTGATAACGCTTTGTGCACACAACTTTCAGGATTGATAACCGAGCACAATTGTGGTCTTGATTTAACATTGCTACAGTAGACAATAGGTTGTATTGGTTTGAGAGTATTTCAATTACAACAACGAAACTACAACAAATTGAGTTATCAGGCCTACAAATGTGTATACGTCGGAATTATCTCAAAAAGATTTTAATTTCTTTGAAGTCTTAGGTTAAAGACTATTTGACAAGTTTGGGATCATCGTATTCTATACATAGGCTGATGATATATAAAATGATAGTTTTCAGACAAAATAGGGAAAAAAGCTTTATGTCAGAGTAAGCCATGATGCAATTAGAAAAAAAGAAAGAGAAGAAGTATGTGTGTTTGGGGGGGGGGGGGGGGGTCTTAAGACTTGATGACAAAGTGACGCTAATTTTAATCTACTATTATTTCACGTAATAGCTTTTCTGGCCAATTTGAATATACAAGTGTGTTTTGACAAAGTACGCCAGTTTGTATCCCCCAACCCACCCCACCCCACCCCCTTAAAAATACAACAAACAAACAAACAACTCAAATGAACTACTATTGCATTACCGGCCACCACTCTAACTCTAGCAACACTGCAAGAACTGGACTGGCGATTTAGAAGAAAAGATAATGATACAGGGAAAACATAGAGATGTTTGTTGGGTGGTTGTTTGTTTTTTCAGATTACATTATTGAACCGTTCTCTTTTCTTTTCTTTTTTTTTTTCTTTTTTTGTTTAGAAAACCACATTTCAATCTTGCTCTCTTGCATATCATTAATCATATCGATTATGCCTCTATACATTTAAATCCGCATTCTTTCACATGCAATATGCAATATAATACTCATCTCTCACACATCAGTTTACCTCGCACCCTCGATTCATACAGATGACAACGGATGATTCGATGTACATCAATTTAGTAGGGGAAAAACACACACACAAAAAAAAGAAAAGAAAAAAAGAATACAAAAGCAAAAAAGAAAAAAGAAAAGAGTAATTTTTTAAAAATCGACTTATCCCAAGCAATTGAGGGATTGGCCGTCTGTTTTCAATAAGGATTTGATTCAAAATGGCTGAATAAAAAGAATTTGCCAATCCATTGAAGAAGAATATGTCACGACTAAAATGTCAATTCATCCGAAGTCTTCTGTATTTCCAATTCTAGTCGTCAGATAAAAGTTTTCTGGAAGGTGCCGTTGTTTCAGTCATGTCAATTTCAAAATCGTTTTCCATATCGTCCTTGTCCGGGGCTTTGTTGTAATATCGTTTTCCGTAATTAATATCCATGTTCTCCCACCTGCGAGAAGATTGTCTTCTTCTGCCTCGCAAGGCACGCCGACCAACCAATAAGCCAATAAGCAGGACGAGGACAACTCCTCCTACACTTACTCCGATGATGAATTTATTGCGGTTCTCTCCCTTGAATATTTCGTTGATCTTCTTGGTAATCGTGCTTTCTGGTTTGGAATTTGAAGTGGTGGTTTCCTCGATGTTTATAACATCTGTAAAGATGAAAATTTTGCAATGAATGAAAGGATAAGAAATGACAAATATCTGTAGGGACTTTTAGTTAAAACTTCTTAATGATTTATATTTACAAAAACTATAAGAAACAAAATAAAAACATGGTATTTTTTACAAGTCAGAGTCGAATACGTTGTTATTTTTGTAATGGAGAAAATCATTGTCGATTAGTGATTTTTTTTCATGAAAACAATGCGACCATCACAATTGAGCTTTGAGACTCATAATAGGTGGACTTAGAAATAAACAACTGGCTTTGAAGAGAATTACTGAAATAATACTCAAAACTACTACTCACAAAAAGTAGCTCTTCAGACCAATATATTATATGAGTAACTATTTACTTACTATCAGAAGAAGTTTCCATTATTTAATTATTATGTTGACTTTCTTTATTCATATACTAAATAATTAGATGACAACATTGGGATCAGTTCACAACTCCTTCTATCTGTCAGGTGCAAAACCTGACGCCATGGGGGAAAATGGTTGAAATGAAATATTACCTCCGAAGTCAAAACCGTATAAAGATTCCTTTTAAGAGAGCTCACAGCTCATACATAAATATTTTAACTCCGAATGGTGGTGAAACAAATGTCATCTTTTATAATCTTTATAATGAAACAGTAAGGAAAAAAAGACGTCCGACATGAGCTGAGAAAATTGGCTGCAATATTCTAGGAACGATATTGTATAGGAACACGTGATCTCGTTAGGTTCTACTCCAAGAATTCTCAAAGCAAAAATAACTTTGGATTAGCAGCTTTAATTTCGTTTTAAAAATTAAGACGCCATATGAGAAAAGTCAAGGACTTAAAGCTACTTTTGCCAAAACACATAACAAGAAATCCGAGTATTGTATTAAAAAAATATCAAGGCTGGTTATGTTTGTGGAATATCATATATAAAAATGGTCATAAGATCCACGAAGCCAAAGTTAAACCCGGTTTCTCTAGCGTAAATTGGACTGTAGCAATTACTTACTAACCTTCAGATATGACGCTAGTTAATTGCCAAGCACCTTCTGTCAGATCCAACTGAACCAGATGTCTAACTACTACTGGATTGGCAAGGAGGCTCAACTGCACCCGGGATCGATGCCGGATATGAAACGAGTGGTCTACCATTTAACCATCGGTCAGCCCCCCCCCCCCCAACCCCCCATTTTATTATATCATTACATCTCCACATACAAGACAATAACATTATTTGCTACCAACTACCACCGAGTATGCAATGTAGATAGGGAAAAAAAGACTTAAACTTTGGCGCAGACTTATGACCGCGGTGGCTCTACTACTACAATGTTCGTGTTTTAACGAGCTCATATGGCCTGATAATACACAAACATTTCATTGTATAGAATCTATTTGGATTACCAGGATCTCCACCAGCCACTTCTATCTCCTTGTCAATCTTGGCAGAAATATTGGCGGGCAAATCTTCTTTCGAAAATAATCCATGGTGATTCTGTGTGATCTCCACGGAGTTCAACACTTTGTAGCCTTCAAAAGAGATAATCTCAAACCGCAGCAAGCTGGCATTGACCACTCGAAGACGACCAAAATTGATTGGTGTATTTCGATCATCCGAATAGTGTAGCCATTCCTCTGAAATCATAAGATTACATTAGTCGCAAATTATTATTATTGTTATTATTATTATTATTATTATTATTATTATTATTATTATTATTATTATTATTATTATTATTATTATTATTATCATTATTATTTTTATCATAATAATAAATGACAATGATGAAAGATGATGATGATGATGATGATGATGATGATGATGATGATGATGATGATGATGATGATGATGATGATAACCGCTAGTTAACTGTGCTCACTTAACTGGCGTGTGAAACAGTGCTTGGCTATGAAAGTACGACGAGTATTGTAAGGGCTAGTGTCAGTGCCCTCATAATACTAATACCAGTTTCTAGTTTGCTGAGCCTAGTGTATAAAAGGGTCCCAAACATGCGATATCACACTATGAAGGCTCAAATCATTGCGAGTGAAATATCCCACAGTTCAGGAGTTAAGATTGTTTTCTTCTTAAAATAGCTGTATTGTGTGAATCAATTCATATAAATATTATGGCGAAGCAATATTAAGTACAAACTCTTCTCCCTGTGAGCTTCAACAATTCGCCGTGGTTTAAACGTCCTATATTAATTGTGTGAAAATGAAATCGAGTTTTCTATTTGAAGCGAACTGGGGAAAGTGTAGATTTTAAATGTTTTGAAAATTTTTGTTTTGTATTGTATTGCTTTGTTCGTTGGGTTTTTTTAAAAATTCATTTATTTATTTTTTGTTTTGCTTTTTGGTTTTGGTTTGTTTTTGTTGTTTTTTTTTGTGTTTTTTTTATGTTGTTGTTGTTTTGTTTTTTTTTGTTTTTTTGTTTTTTTGTTTTTTGTTTTTTAGTCTGTTTTGTTTTGTTTTCTGTTGTTTTTGATATTTTATTTTGTGTTCGTTTCCCGTTTGTTTGTTTTGATTTGGGTTTTTTTAAAATGTTGTTTATTTCGATATAGTTTGGTTTTGTTTTCACTTTCTCAGCAGAATGAAACCATGAGAAATCTGTACTAATGTGCAGATCAATCCATGCAATAATGTCTGTTTGGGCGTCATATTACTAGTTGGTTAGTTCAACCCAGCGACATCTAGAGAGAATAAAGATGTCGATTGTTCTATCCTATTCGTGCCTAAAAACTTACCTTGAGACGAGTTATAATTTGTTTTCCAGGGAGTAGCGGGTGCCACACTGATGTGAACAGGTGCCAGGGGATTGCTGAAGTCTGCCCCTACTTTGATTCCTTTGTACATTGGGTAAGAAATTTCGTTTCCCTGACGTGATGACGTTATGATGACGTCAACACCGTAATGGTACATGACATCTTCCATTCTGATTTTTGGTAAATGAAAAATAGATGACAAAAGATAAATAACTAGATGGATAAACATAAATCAATGGATGAATGGCTATCTTATCAATTAATTCTATCTTACAAATCCAACACTGTTCCTATGGTGTAGAGATACAAATACGATCTTGACAGAAAAAAAAGAAATACTAATGACTATTATTTTTCGAAACCTATTGTAATATTTTTATATCTTCTTATATTATATAATTTCGCGTTACTGATTCAAAACTTCAACATAAAGGTAAGTGACCGTAAACTTTCTGACCCGGTGGTACAAACTCCTTATGAAAAATCCCTAAGCAATCAAAGAAAGCTATCAGCTTCATACTACTCTTCCTTTGTTTAAAAAGTTTTGGACACCCGAATTATTTTGTTGCGCGGTTTCAGGATTGTCACAGTAGATTCACATCTCATCCAAAACAGCGGTTTTCTCAACAAAGAATCTGTCTTCCCCACTTTTTTGGATTACCTTATCTGAAATGACTACTCTTTCCGTCCTTTGATATTCATTCAAGTATCGTCGTTCCGCATCTCTCGACAGTTTTTTCACATTGGAATATCCCAAATCCGTTACAGATATTATTATGATTTTTTTTTTGCAACGATATCTATGAAATAAGTATGAAAAAACCGGAAAGGTTTTGTCCGTGAAATAATTTCTAGGGCGACACACTCTTGGCATTGGCATATTATTATATTTCACCAGGCTTTTTATCTTATTAACCACTCAACTCACGGATTCCTAGACATCCAATACGCGATTTCAACCTTATGGATTGACTCAAGAGCATGGAAACAAAAATCGCTGCTTATTTGTTACACAATATGATGTGCTCACTGAAAATCAAATTTGTTTCAACTACAAAGATCGGATGAGATTTTATGAAACGATCCACAAATGATGAGTTTAGAATATATTGAGAAAAGTACTAAATCTAGATTGATTTAGTTGAAATTTGTTTCATAAATGACGAAAGGTGAAGTGTGGTATTATAGGGATGTAAATTACGACTTACTTCTGGGCCATCTTAGATTTTTGTTTCTTACAGCTCCCCGTTGGGTCATCATTGGAGCAGTACATGGGGCAATGACCGAATGCCACGATCCAGGGCGTTCTGGCTCTATTCTCGTTGGTGACCTTCAAGTCCTTGATCAACCAGTTGTTTTGGAATGGAGCGTACTTCCCGTCTCCTTTAAATACCTCCGTGGAAAAACTGTTGATGGGAGAAATAATATAATTTGATGACAACGACGACGACGACGACGACGACGACGACGACGACGACGACAATGACGACCATGACGATGATGATGATGATGATGATGATGAGGATGAGGATAGCGGTGGTGGTGGTTGCGATGGAGCTGCTGGTATTTGGTAGTTTTAAGCTTTCTAATTTTACCTTGATGTTCTCTCTTTGAAAATCGACTTCGCATAAGAAAATAATAGGAGATCGCTTTACCTGATTAAATGGATTGGTCCAATATCAAGGCTGTACCACATCCGGTCAAGGGTCATGGGCCATTCTGTAAAAGGCATTGAGAATCGATGGCGATAATGGGCATAGGTGGTATTGTCCGATTCCGATGGGCCTGGGGTCGTCATGTATGGTACTGTCTTTACACTGGACTCCAAGACTTTCATATATAGGTCTCCGTTCTGGAAGTGATCAGGAATTTTTTTTTAATGTAGTAAGAGGTACATACATTCAGACAGCCTCCAAATGATAGGCCTTCTGAGTGTCAAAATTAATGATGATGATAATGATGATGATGATGAGGATGATGATGATGGTGGTGATGATGATGGTGATGATGATGATGATGATGATGATGATGATGATGATGATGATGATGATGATTATTATATATTTTATTATTGTTATTATTATTTTTATTATTATTATTATTATTATTATTATTAATTATTATTATTATTATTATTATTATTATTATATTATTATTATATTATTATTATTAATTATTATTATTATTATATTATTATTATTATTATTATTATTATTATCATTATTATTATTATTATTACATTACCTTTCCTGCATCACCACTTAGGTTCATAGCTATGTTGCCAGGATGAATAATTGCAGCGTACTTCCCTTTGGCCACATCAGTGCTGAGACTGGCAAAGACGGGGGAAGAACTTTTCAAATCTCCCAGGGTAAGGAACTCAATGGCTGCGGTCTCCTGATTCGACGAGAGAGCAAAAAATAAGAGACACTTTATGTGCTAAGAGAATAATATAAGAGGTTGTCAAATAAATTATATTTTATTTTTGAAAACAAATTAGAAAAATAAATGTCAAAAGTTATTTTTAAAAAAATGAATATAACAGATTTTTTTAAAAAACGAAATACCAGACACGGAAAGTTTCGGGCTCAAAATCCTTCTTCAGCCAAAAACAATTTTTAAAAAACAAAACAAAAACAAACAAACAAACAATGAAAACATAAATACAGTACTAAAAAAAACAGATCGACGGCAGAGAAATATTCACAGGTTTGAGAGTTTTTGCCAAGATCAAGCTCATTTAAATCGACCGATATTTGAAGGACGATTTTATTGGCTAAATTTTTTAATACATGATTGTCCAGAGAATGGCCGTTAACTGGTTAAACAAAAGAAAGAAAAATAATGAAGGAGGAAATCGAGTTTCCATCTTCTCCCCATGAATGTGTTTTCAAAAAAATCATTGAATCGTCTAATGCTTAGCTTACCGTGCTTCTGGCAGGAGTTTTAAAGAAGAAAGGACCAACGGCCACGTCGTTGCTGGATGGTTGGTAGTAAATGACTTTGTCAGAGGGAAGGCTCTGGAACAGGAATGTAGGAGAACATGAAATAGAAACACTAGAGTGGACGTTTGACTTTTGTAATATGTAATATTTACATCCTGAAAAAGCTGTCATCAACACAATTTCCTTCCTCAACTAACTGTCATTGTGAACGGTTTTATCTATGTATTTATTCATTTACCTATTTACTGATTGATTTACTTTTCTATTTATCTATCTTGATTGATTGATGTTTTTTTTAATGTTTATTTATTTTAATTGATATTTATTTATTTATTTATTTATTTATTTATTTTTGAGTGTTAAGGAACTCAATACAAGCGCATCAAAAAAAGAAGATTGGTGGTAGATAATAGAAGATGGTTTAAATGGTAGAGCCCTTGACTTAAGGAAAGAACCCGATATTAAGCCCAAGAACATTCGAGGCTTTTTCTGATTCCTATCCTCCCAACAATTTTGAAATCATTGACACCCATCTGGCCACTAACCACGCTCAATACGGTTGAATTCGTTACACGTGGACATTAGGCCTAATATGTAAACAGGCCGGAGAGAATTCTGCAGGTATGACACTTTGTTTGTGACTTGTCGGTCAAAATTGAGTAATTTCCAAAAGGCCCTTAATTCACATTATTTAATTATACTCAGGTGTAAAATGAGTAAACGAACGATGATTGCGCCTGACAGGCGTCATTCTCGTCCTACCTGTTAAATCTGCTGCTGTCGTGGAGTTCCTTGTAAAGCGTTTGAATACATTTAGAGGATGTTGCGTTATATAAGCCCATGCTTTAAGATATGCATAATGTTGGAAATCTTTTTCTTCCTCCCTACTTCACCGCGTTCTGTCTATACATTCAGATTTGGTCATCACTACAGTACATTACAAAAAATGAGAGACCTTTCCACACTTACTCTCAACTTGACTCGATGAATATAGTGAGCGCCGTGTTTGTTCCACGGTTCCAGGAATAGGCGACTCTCCCCTGGGGTGATGTCTGTGAGGCCAAACGGCTCCGTGCCATAGTTGACACGGCTGGAACACTGGCCCGTCGTGGACCACATGACAATGATTTCCGCCGTGGACTCTCCATAGCTAAGGTGGACCTGTTGTGGCCTGCAAGTATCTGTAAAGTAAGACAAATTCATTCAATAAAATACAATGTATAAACAAATACGAATACTTAATATATTTCCTACTTCTATTATGTTCAGAAGAAGACCAAAGTTATTTATTCCCCCAGCAGGCAACACGAAACCAAATTTCCACTTGATACAACCAACGCAGTTTGATTGTACCGTCACTGCCTATAGCAATGTGCAGGGTTAAACGATCGTGTCACCTATCCGGTCTTTTACCACACCCATCGCTCAAGCATGGTACATACTATAAGTCCCTAAGGAAAGTCATCTCCGAGCGATGAGCTGAGTTGTCGCAAGAATCCGTGTGAGCTATCTAAGTCGGCGGGTGGAATTTAAACAGGACACTTTTTGGTTCCAAGGCAAAGACTATACGATGACCCAAACTGTTCCCCTTGTTGTAGACCAAAACAGCATTACCGAGCCACCAAGGCCACAAGACATAAGACAATAATTATAATGTCCTCCCTCCTAAGATTTGGTAGTCTTGTGGTATGACCTTCAGATTTTAACCTGTAGGTCTCTGGTTCGAGTCCCGCTGTAGAGGTGAAAAGTTGAGTTCTTGGAAAAAGATCTCCAGTCTCATATTCTCCCCATCCATAGAGGAGGGGGGGGGGTGGCGACGAGGTAGCTGTGTGGTTAAGACATTGCACTGTGACCCGGGAGGTCCCGGGCTCGAGATCCGCTTCAGGCACTTTCGTAATTTAAAAAAAAAAGAAGATTATTAACCTCTATTTATTGCTGAGATGACTATATATATCACTGCAACGTCTATGATTGCCAAAATTGTAAAGCTTTCCAATGTTTAATTTTTTTTTAACAATAGAGGATAAAGAGATGAAGGTAAACACCAGAGACTTAGACCTAACGCTCCTTATAAGACGGATGGCTCTCCGCACGACACTTTTTCAAACAGAAAGGGCTGCAACGCCCATCAAGGACAATTTTTATGAAGGCAGACGTGCGCTTAGTCCTTGAATTTAGTCAATGACTTGGAGAAAAAAAATCGCTTTTTATGTGAGCTGACCAAGCAAGTTCCAGACTAAAATCACGGCACCTTCGGACCAAGTTAAGTTTTAGTCGGTTGCTGAGGTCAGACTTCACGTTTAGTCTTAGACCGACTTGCATATAGACGTCTAGATATTTGCTGGTCTGATAACCCAATTCAATTTTGGAAAAATGGAAATCTCAACAACAAAAAAAGACGCAAAATATTGTCCATGACAACAATGTTAAACTCGGACCATAATTGGGTTCGGATGTCAGACCTGCATATATGTACACGAGGATCGTCACGTTGTCGTCGTGCAGGAGCTTGAGTACCTTAATGATCCTGAAGGTGATGCCAGCCCAGATACCATCATGCTGGGACAGCTGATGTTGAAATGTCAGACTAAGAACTATTCAACCCGGCGTTCAGACAAGGCATGCCTTCTCCTGGACCACATCTCCACAATGAAGAACACGAACAGCCATACGCTACTACTACTATCATAGCGTAGACGGGATAGCAGCTGTTATGAGATTGAGAGAGCTTTGATTCGGAAGGAAAATATGTCGGTTACTAATGTCAGAAGCAAAAGTTTCCTCTTGCTGGTAAAAGACTTACTAGTCTTAAGCTTGAGCGAATGAAGTGACTCTTATAAGCGTTATCTAGTTTCTGACTAGGTAGGTTTTTGCCTAGGCCTTACCAACCTAATTCGGTTATTTTGTACTGGTAACATCAAGCTCTCTTGTACACGATTACAGGTAGGATACCAGTCTTTATGCTTTTCCAACGCAAAAGGTTTCCAAAGAGGAAGCTAGTAACTCATCTGTTATAGATATTTCGTTTCGTTTCATATTTGAATTTAATTTTGCCATAGCCACATGATGAGCAAGTCACGTGATTTTGACTGTCAATTGGATCGATAGTCTGATGTCACGTCGCCCATCAACGGCGGCCATTGTGGTTCTAAACAAAGAAGATCGGTACTTTTTATTCTTCATTCTGGCTAGAACTTTTCATATGTCTTCTGATCAGAATGTGTAAAAGTCAAAACATGATTAGATTTATAATGTTTTTCCCCCTCTGGATACGCTCGTCGGAGAAATATTTCATAAGGGCATCCGCCATTGTTCGGATAGTTTAGAGCCAGTTACTAAGTTACTATGCGTCATTGGCACAAGACAATTCCATGTTATCCTGGGGGGAGACAAAAGCAAAACAAGAAAGATAAAAAATGGAGTCCCACAAGGCTCAGTATTAGCACCAACACTTTTCAACGTATATATCAGCGACATGCCAAGCAGCCAATCACTAAAACTTGGCTATGCGGATGACTGGGCGTTGGCCTACCAATCAAACAACTGGAAAGAAATTGAAAAAGCTCTCAATGAAGACACGACACAACTAAAACTAAAAATCTTTTTTGACAAATGGTATCTCAGAATGAATACCTCCAAATCAGTATCTACCACATTTCATCTCAACAACAGAGAGGCCAAAAAAGAAATCAACATCATAGCTGGAAATGCCAGACTGCCCTCAGACCACAACCCAAAATACCTAGGTGTCACGCTGGACAGACAATTAAACTACCGCAAACATCTTGAAGGAAATGCAAACAAGATCTCAAAAAGAAACTGTATCCTGGGGAAACTGACAAGTACTAATTGGGGAGCCTCACAACAAGTACTTAGAACATCTGCTTTGGCACTTTGCTATAGCATGGGAGAAT
>NC_088366.1:36278528-36309005 GCF_034508935.2 Berghia stephanieae
GTTTCTCAGATGTGATTGGTTCTCATCTTATTCTCTCCAACGGACCATAAACATTAAAAGTCACACATAATTCTGAGTGTGGCTTACAACTATTTTGGTGGGAAGAATCGGTAATTTACTTGAACGCATAGCATCAATAGAGAGAATAACCGCATAACATCAATAGAAAGCATAACCGCATCGCATCAATTGAGAGAATAACCACCATCGTATCAATAGAAAGCATAACCGCATCGCATCAATAGAGCGAATAGCCGCATAGCGTCAATAGAGAGAATAACCCTCATAGCATCAATGGAAAAAATAATCTTTTTGCATCGATAGAGAGAATAACCGCATAGAATCAATAGTGAGCTTTATTTGCTCCATTTATTTCCCTCAAAGTTCCTAATGGGAGCGATCTATATTTATGTTTTTGTCCAACCAGGTCATCAATCACATGATTTGTTGCTGTACAACGATTGGATATTTCTTAACAAATATAAACACGCTGCTTTGTTTACAAATGTTATAAACGTACCCATGTGTCAAGCTGAATCAAATGACCAATCGTGATGTTAGATATTTAAAAAGCTGTGAACACTTTTCACTAAGTGGGTCACTTTAAGTACATTTTGCAATGTGACCAATGACCTCGAGCAAATGGAAAGTTACTATAGATCATGCCCATTAGAGTCATGTATTTGTGTCACGTGCCTTACTCAAAGACACAATTCCATTTTGCAATGATTGAAACCCATCTGATCATTGGCTACGTTCAACATCTCTTGACTTTGCAGCATGACAATATGCCCTGTCTCTGGGCACAGACACGAAAACACTACGATCGTGTATAAATAAATCAATAAACTGCTGTTTATATGTCATCTGACCTAGAAGAGAAAATAATCAAGTCAATTGATACACCACACTCTTTTTTTTTTTTTTTTTTTTGGTCGAAATTAGACTACAGAGTTTATCGGATATGACACTTGACAAGTTTGAAAAGTTTGGGGTCATCATAATCAATGGGCAGTTTCAGTAAACGTGTTTTGATCTCCACAAAAGGAAAAAGGATATTGCCAGATAATGGCACTATCTGTCATACTCTGGAAAGATTTGGCCAGAAAATTCGTCCTTCAAATATCGATCGATATTTCGATATTTGAAGGACGAATTTTCTGGCCAAATTTTTTAATGTGGGTTTTTCCAGAGTATGGCAGCTATGGTCGGGGGTCCCGACTGTTTTGTTGGTAGAGCACTCGCTTCAACGCGGATGCAGTCAAGATTTTTTTCTGACCCCCTGTCCAACCAGCAGTGATTTGGTAGCTGGGTCCCTTAGATCTTGCGGAAAGTAAATTGCGTCTTATCAAGCAATTGTTATTGTCCGTTGCACGTTCTAGAAACCGGAACAAACTTCGGTTCTCTGGGTCTTATGGCTCTGAAAGACTACTACGACATTATGGTCACCTATCCAGTCACTTATCACAGACAAGCTTGCTTTCTTGTTAGAAAATTGGTGACGGTATAAAATCACAGCCTCATTGATAATATGGTTTCTCATGGGACACGCTTCGTGTCAACACATGTGTGACATAAGCTGGCACGCAGGTGTTGTTGATTGGTTATAAGGATACTTTTTATGGTGGCAAGGAATCGATCTTGACTCACGCTTGAGGGAAAAAAACAAGGACAAACATGTCTTTATTCTAATATCTCCTTCACGTGAAGTTCGTGTGATCAATAGAGATGTATTTATCCGGTTAATACGAGTACTTGTGATGAAACCAATTTATCTATTTATCTGATTGTATTATAGATAGAATGAAGATGACGTCACACATGCCTTTGTTATTGTTTTTTGCCATCCGCGTTTGTGAGTTGTTCTCACTAAACTGTATTAACCGGACTATAAAAGTTCATGGTTACACAGAGTTTTGTGTGTTGGTCCGTTATACTTCCGGATGGCAATGTTGTGAACTCCTTGGCCAAGCGCATTCTATCTATAGATAGAATGCGCTTGGCCAAGGAGTTCACAACATTGCCATCCGGAAGTTGATGGCAATGTTGTGAACTCCTTGGCCAAGCGCATTCTATCTATAGATAGAATGCGCTTGGCCAAGGGGTTCACAACATTGCCATCCGGAAGTATAACGGACCAACACACAAACTCTGTGTAACCATGAACTTTTATAGTCTGGTTAATACAGTTTAGTGAGAACAACTCACAAACGCGGATGGCAAAAACAATAACAAAGGCCTGAGTGACGTCATCTGCATACTATCTATAGAAGGACCCAAATTGACGTCACTCGTACTCAGTGTTTGTTATTGTTTTTAGACAGACATTTTTATGAACATGTCTCACTAAATTATATTAATTTGACTATAAACGTTAAAGGTTACACATTGTTTTGTGTGTTAGGGCGTTATATCCGGTTGGCGGGTGTTATGAATTATTTAACTAAATGCATCAATAAAATGAAGTAAAGAATAATTTTTAAATCTCGAGAATTTATTTAGAGCAATATCCACTAAACGTGTTCAAAGCGCTTTACAAGCGCCACTACTCAACAGCAACACTTAATAGACGAGACATGAGGCCTGATAGGCGATATTTCACTATTTCCGAAAACGCCGTTATCGGCCAGGTACTCATTTTACACCTGAGCACGATGAGAGAAAATGAATAAAGAGCATTTCCCAAAGACTCAACCATGCGCCGTTCAGTTGGACTTCGCCTTCCATTCCGTTTTTTTCTCTAACGTCTGTCTTCACTAAAGTCAAGGTTTGAGAGTTTTTGACAAGATGAGTGACATTTTAATCGATCAAATTATTTGATGGACGAGTTTAATGGCCGACATTTTCAAAACGTGCTTTTTTCGATCAATTTTTTTAAAATGAGTTTTTTGTTACTTTTCCCCGAGTAAGGCAGTATGACTGTTTGATTCTCCAGAGACGTCTGAGACTTTGTAATGATATCTCATGTTTGTGGGGGTTTTTTTGTTTGTTTGTTTTTGCTTTTTGTTTGTTTTGTTTGTTTGGGGAGGGGGGGGGGGGTTGGACAAATTAAAGGTCATTTTTATAGATCGGCATTTGAAGTGATAGTTTTCTGGCCAAAATGAAAACAAATATGAGAATGTCATGTCAGAAAAGGACAGAACAGATGGCTATTTATTAATAAGCACATCAGGAGATGTGACAACAAGAGATATTATTTTGCAATTGCAATCAAGTGTTTGTTTTTGTTTGGCCAATCCAGTGTACGTTATTCAATTGTTCGTTGTCATTTCTGGACAGCCGGTGGGGATATCAGCTATCAATTTCTCTCCAATTGTCCAATAAAGAACGTAATAAACATTATATATATATATATATATATATATAATATATATATATATATATATATGTATGTATATATATATATATATATGTATATATATATATATGTATATATATATATATATATATATATATATATATATATATATGTTTATATGATAATAAATTATATTCAACGGACTTTTTTTCTTTGGCTTATGAAAATAAATATCATAAATCCGTCTTTATGTCAAGATAGTTGTTGAATCGAAGTTGTGTCAATACGATAGATTTGGTTCTTTAGATGGATTTAAAATTACGTCATCATTTTTTTGTTGCAGATGTGCTAGAATTGGGTAGAATCAATTATACTCGCATGCGCACTGACAGTCAACGGTCATATTTTGGACTGAGTATTACGACATGGCAGATTTTCTTAGTATTAATTTGAGTCAACGGGTGATATAATTAGGCTGAATTTTTTTAAGGTTTGCAAGTTACTCAGTCTGTCAAAAGTATTTTATAATTTTTAGATTTGCCAGTAATTCTGTGCTAGATGATAAAAAAACAAACATTGGCAGATCCCCAACCCTATGTTTTTTTGTTTGTTTTTTTTTTTGGAATAGATGGAGCGCTCTGACGTGTACGATACATGATTAAACCAAAAAGCAGCATTCAATGGTAAAAAACAATGTCCCATGCAATCTTCTTTTCTATGTTTATTGTTGGTTACGATAATTTGGCAGTCAACTCTAGTGAATACTTCCTACACACACACACACTCTCGTATATATATTAAAAACCATGAAATAACAGTACTCAACTTTCACTCTCATTTCCTGATGAGATCGAATGCATAATTATACTTGAAATAGTTATACATACATTATATATATATATATATATATATATATATATATATATATATATATATATAATATATATATATATATATATATATATATACAGGATAGACATAGAAAAATTTATTGAGGCAATTATGACCATCGATATTTTCTATCAATGTGATCGAGTCACTGACCACAATGCTAAATCATGTACTCTTAATGTGTTTCAAAGTCACCGATCTATTCGCTTCATGAAAAAAATCTCAAAACATTCGAAACGCCCAACAATCTAAACGGTCAATTTGCTCAACAAACCCCGATTGCTTATTTCTCCAAAGAACGATCTACAGCCATACTTTGACATGACATCCTCTTGGAAGTTCAGATTTAACATTTTTGGACCACCAATGGAAAGTGAATGGTGTGTGTATTGAAAACGTCAACCAATAGGATCATTTGTTATCATTAGCACTTCTAACAACAATTCACTTTCCACTCTCTTTTGGTGATCATCGGCTTGTATTATGACGTAATTTTTAGGGAAGCGTCAATGTATGAGTTACCACAGGCTACAGTCTACGTTGTTTGGTGAACATTTAGAGCTACATTATTTTGACACAATTTTGAAGCATTTGAAATAATGCTTATAATTTCAGGAAGGGGATGGTTGTTCGTCTGAGAATGGTATAATGAAGATATAATAATATAGCTATATTTTGATTATATCGCTCTCATAAGATGCAAAAATATTTAGACTATTAGTCGGATATTATGTCTCTTTGATTGTGTTGCGAACACACACCACATGTGCGGAATACATTATAGAGCAGTAAATGTGTATGAAAAAAAACCCGATACACGTCACATTTTATACTGCCGTGCACTGACAAAACACCGTTTGATTATTATGGGTAGTAGTGGTGGTCGTAGCGTATGGCTACATATCCATGCTGGAAGTCTCCTGCCAGTCTTTTAATTATTTGAGGCCATTCAATCTATCGATAGCAAACGTTTTTGTGGCCAAAATGAGAACAGGCTGTTTTATCATTGCCGGTCAGTACATCATATAACAAAGTCATTACAATACTATAATGTATTCCACCCAGCTGACACACGCATTGCAATTTAGATAGACGCCGGCTGTGGGGTTGGTATTCATCCATAACGCCAAAGGAATGGACACCAGGACCCATTCTTATGTAGGGTGACTAGATCTAGTGTCCTTTACCAGTCTAGTAAAGACTAGGTTAAGCAAGTGCCTAAAAACCGGTTCTTATCAAGCTCTCGAGTACACGATGGTTGGTAAGGTACCAGTCATCATACTTTTTCAACGCAAAAGATCTAATTAGCATCGCATCCGGAATAGATTTTGTTTCGTTCTGTTTTGTATTTGAACTTTAATAATCTTACTACTTAATTATGCCATAATCACATGATGAATCTCGTAACGTGATATTGACTGTCAACTCTATATTTAGGGGGCAATGAAACACATGAATTAATTGAATTTTTTAAAAATCAACAACAAAAAAATCACACAATGTTCACATTATTTCAGTCAGTTACATTGCCAGTAACTGTTGTTTCCAAACAACTACCTGCACGTAGTGATCATACGTGTATAAAAATCGGATTACTAAATGTTAGATCGTGCAGTAATAAAATTCAAGATATAATCGACATAACTGAACATCACAAAATGGCTAATTTTGTCATCTTGGAAAACTTAGCCATTCATATGATGATCAAGTTCTGAAAGCAATTACACCCGAAGGCTTTAGTGTTAAATTGTTTCCAAGCATTGGGAGGAAAGGTGGTGGAATTGAAATCATTTACAACTTGTCACTCTATGATAAGATATCATTCCACCATGAGGATTTTAGAAGCTTTGAGTTTGCTGGATTTGCCATTCATGGAAATAATTTTAAAAAGTCATTTCATTGTATTTACCGTCCACTACCAAGCCAACAAATCTTTAAAATGATTGTCTTGAAGAAAAATTTCTGTCGGCTTTAAGGCAACATCATATGGCAGAAACCGCACTTGTTAGGGTTGTTAATTATCTTCTCTCTGTCACAGACAATGGTTCACGTTCTTTGCTGAATTTGCTTGACCTTGCGTCCGATTTTGACAAGATCGATCACAATCTTTTCTTCAAACATCTTGAAATTATTTATGGCGTGTCTGGTGCAGCGTTTGATTGGTTTAGGCCGTATTTGTTTAATCGTAAACAGATTATTACGGTGGATGAAAATAGATATTAGGAAATCATTTTCGATTGTGGGGTCACCCGACTGGTTCTTTTGTTCTGTACGTTGGCCCTCAGTCTAAAATCATCAGAAGTTTCGGTCTGTCTACCATCAATGCGCTGATGATACGCTGCTTTACTACGTCTCCAATTAATTTACTATGACTATCAGACATTAGTAATAAGTGCATCCAAAGTGTTAAGAAATGGATGAATGAGAACAGACTGAAACTGAATGATGATTAGACGGAGGTTCGTGTTGTATGTGGGGAACAGGAAATGGAAAAGTGAAACAGATTTGAAGCTGGCGATGCTTCCATTCAAATTGTTGACAAAGTGAAAAACCTCGGCACTCTGGACTGTAGATGGAGCATCAGGTTAATAATTTGGTTTGATCTCTCTTTTTCCAACTAAAAAAGATTGCTCTATTAGACGGTTCATATCTGAGAATGTGATCAAACAACTATTTGTGTCCCTCGTGCTATCGAAATTGGATGCTTGTGATGCTCTTGTTTGGTGTTTCGCAACATAATCTGAGACGAATTCAGATTGTCCAAAACAAGCGTAGGTGTGACTCTGCCAGACTTCTGCTTCATGACCTGCATTTGTTGCCTGTTGAGAAAAGGATTAAATTCATAGCTTGTGTTTTAGCGTATCGTTGTCTTGAAAGTACTGCCCTTTCCTACCTTTCGGAACTAATCGAAAGATATTTTAAAGATCCGCCCCTTACATTCGGCCAGTGATTCCATCAAATTAGTTGTCCCCAAATACGCAAAAACGCTGGAATGAGATCCTTTTCTCATTTCGGACCCCCTGTTTGGAACGCCTTACGACAGAGCAATCATGAAATAGAATCTTTGTCTATTTTTAAACGATCGCTTAAAACTTATCTGTTAGATTTTAGTAGATGACAATATGAGAAGCAAGATAGTCGTCTGGTTTGTGTTGTTGTGTGTGTTTGTGTGAGTGTGTGTGTGTGTGTGTGTGTGTGTACTTATGTGTGAGTGAGTATGTTTCAGCCAAAGTAATTTGTAATTTAAGCGCTTAGAGTCTGGCGTCTCGGATTTATAGCGCTATATAAGTTTTCAGCATTATCATTTTATTTTATTTTATTTTTATCTTTATTATTATTATTATTATTATTATTATTATTATTATTATTATTATTATTATTATTATTATTATTAATATTATTATATTATTATTATTATTATTATTATTATTATTATTATTATTATTATTATTCATTATTATTATTATTATTATTATTATTATTATTGTTATTATTATTATCATCAATTATTATTATTATTATTATTATTATTATTATTATCATTATTATTATTATTATTATTATTATTATTATTATCATTATTATTATTATTATTATTATTATTATTATTATTATTAACAGAGTAGGCCGAAAGCATTCTCCCTGGCGAAGGGGTGACTGAAGGGGTGACTGAAGGGGTGACTGAAGGGGTGAACTGAAGGGCTGACTGATTTCAAATCTGGGAAGGCAGTATTCTGGTAGGTCTCGAATCGACAAACTAAAACCAACCGATTTGGGTCCAGAACCTACATAATGTCGAAATACACCATCCTCTCTGGGTTGGGGAAAGTAACTGAGTATTATCAGATCAAGATCAGATGAAGAAGAGGCAGAAGAAAAGGAGGAAGAGGAGGAGGGGGAGGAGGAGGAGGAGGAGGGGGAGGAGGAGGAGGAGGAGAAAAAAAAAAAGAAGAAGAAGAAGAAGAAGAAGAAGAAGAAGAAGAAGAAGAAGAAGAAGAAGAAGAAGAAGAAGAAGAAGAAGAAGAAGAAGAAGAAGAAGAAGAAGAAGACTACTTAATATCGCGGGCAATCGTTGGTCAACACAGAACATCTGATGTCCGCAGACGTCGTCAGAGGGAGCTTTTGAAAGCGTTCAAGAATTTGGAATCGTTCCCACAACTTGTATAGACATGGGAAGAAAACCAATGCAGCCATCGGAACGGTTAAGCACTCGGTTAAGCACTCGCCCCAAAAACAAAAGGACCGCTTCGATTCCAGGTTGAGCAGAATTTTTTTTTTCTGTTTTTATTTTTTTTTTTTTGTTGTTTTTTGTTTTTTTAGGGGGGGGGGGGATGGCGAAGAGGTTCCTGACCTTATGACCACCACGGAGCGATGTGGCCGAGTGGTTAAGGTATTGCACTGTGATCCAAAGGGTTCAGAGTTCTAGTTCCACGTCAGGCACATTCGTTTTGTTTTGTTTTTCCTTGGGCAAAATTATTAACCCCATTTTGATCTCGTTGAGCAGCATGTGTGCTTCCTGTTGACATCATACGTTGTTTGATGGATTACCTATATTCCTTCAAGGAATGACTGGGCGCCGGTATGTAACAATCATGTGCAGAAGAGCGAATTTTTCCTGTCCAACTAGCATCGACTGGGGGACTGAAAATACGTTGCGATAAAATAGCATTTTATCCCAAAAGAAGTCCTTCAGAGTCACAAGGCCCTTGAACCCGGAGTTTATCCCGTGAAACTGACAATAGTAATTGTTTCTACCCTTTGGATATGACGCTATTCTATCGCAAAGAACATTCCGCCAGATCTAACAGACCCAGCTACCCAATCACTGCTAGGTGGACAGGGGGGGGGGGGGGCAGAAAAAATCTCGACATCATCGAACGGTCTCGGTCTCCTTGTGTGAAGTGAGTGCCAAAGGTTGACAGCAAGTGTTACTGGCTGTTTAAGTTAAAGATACAGGATTTAAATGCTGTTCTTTGGCTTGGGTAGCTGCGATGGACTCCTCTTTTCCATTTTTATCAGATGTTGCTGCCCCAAAGTTGCTGATTATCATGAGCCGGATTTCATTCATAATTCAAGTTGATATCCCAATGATATTCGATAATATCCGCACGATAAATATGAGAGACACAACGTGAGTAAATGAGGGAGAGAAAAAAAATAACAAAAGCTCAATAAAATTGCTCCTGCGGTGGCTTGATTAAAAAAGGAAAACAGCAGGTTACACTCAACGCCCGAGTGTCTTATTATCTATTCTCGCTTCCGAGTATCTATCCAATATCCCCATACATACATTAGACCCCCCCCCCCCCCCCCCCGCCCATCCATCCAATCCCATACATACACACACATACACAAAGAGAGATAAATAGATAGATAGATAGAGAGAGAGAGAGAGAGAGAGAGAGAGAGAGAGAGAGAGAGAGAGAGAGATGGAAAGATCGAGAGAGAAAGAAAGAGAGAGAGAAAGAGAGAGAGAAAGAGAGAGAGAGAGAGAGAGAGAGAGAGAGAGAGAGAGAGAGAGAGAGAGAGAGAGAGAGAGAAATTCCTGTTGCGCGCAGCTATAATGTCAATGTAGTCTCGTGGAATGACACTCGCCTTTGGGCCGGAAGATTCAGGGTTCGAGCCCCGCTTTGAGCGGCACATTATTGAGTCCTTGGAACAGGCTTTATACTCACATTCTCTCACCGTATTCAGGTGTAAATTGAGTACCTCTGTCCGTAAAAATGTAAGTTCGCCTAACAGGTGTTATGTCTCGTCTACATGGCAAGTGTTGCTGTTGCGCTATATGAATAGTTTAAATGTGCGAGTCTAAATTATATCAACTTTTATCGACTTAATAAACTGCATTCAACACATAAATAGAATAGCTACGTACATTTGCATATCCTAATTCAAACGGATTCACCATGCCCAATACGCTTCCCAATGCTTCATGGAATCCCCCAGCGAATTGTATGGAACTAAATTGCTATTTCATACAACACATGTCGCCTGTTGGGCGTACATTTTAATTTTCAGGTATCCTTACAATGCCCATCACTGCATATTACTTGTGAATCCTTGACAGAGTCTAATGAGGTAACGTTTCTAAAGCGCCGTGATGACCGAAGTCCACAACGCCGTGACCATAGCTTTATGATCATTGTCTCCTGACAGTGCTCAACATCGCTTGAATTTGTACATAGATTTTTGTTTGTTTTTTGATTGGTTTTGTTTTGTTTTGAGTGGGATTCAATTGATAGAGTAAAACATGAAATCGCTATTATCTGTTCACACAGACAATGAATACTCCTTACACCAAAATTAAGGATCAGAATTCTGAACCAGCATCAATCATTACTTTCGTTTTTACTATCCAATCAAAGAGCTGGTTTGGATAATTACCCCTCATTTTGGTCGATTGGCACTTGCAGAAGTAAAACTGGATTAAATGCATGCGTCAACTTCCAATGGAACGACCCGGAAGAAGTTGTCCATTTCCGCCAGTACGTGTACTATATCATATGTGACCCATAACCTTAACCAATTAACTGCCGTACTCGGGAAAAAAACTCGTGTCTCAAAACTTGGCTAGAAACCTCATCCTTCAAATATCGATCGATTTAACTGATCTTGGCAAAAAATCTCAAACCTTGGACTTCGCGTTTAATCTAAAGTTTCTTTTTGGTTTTTTTAAAATATGAAACGTGTGTGAATGTATTTCGAGGAAGAAAACGAAAATTTTCAGATTTCCGATATTTCAGTGATAAATCCATCTTTTGGCATCTCTAATTCCCCACGACATAATACCAGTATAAGGACGTAGGACAGCTATACTATAATGCGGAAATAAATACAAAGTTACACTGAGTGTTATTCGTGTTATTAGATAGGCTTATCGGCGTCTATGTAAATGTCCCTGCTGTTCATACCACAGTAATAAAACACAACACATTATGCACACCAGCGTGTGTCTTTAGACAGGAATACATAATAATATATTATAATTACACACCGTGTGGGGAATGATATTGTGGCGCTTTGTGGAGTGAGCACATGCTGCCATGCTCGGCTACACATAATGAGTAATGGTTTAAAAATAGACGTTACTTGTTCGTAATGATCCTAGAAAGAGCGTTAGCTCTCCTCTTTCTAGGGTAATGATGTAGGCGGCATGTAACACCCTTTTCATGTCGTAATAGGGAATTGAGGTTGGGCTGCTATTAAGAGGGAACACATGTACAAATACTACGGGGTATCAAAGACTTAATAAGAGTTATTATAAAATACATGGTCTACAAACTGAGATCCTGTATGCTTTGGTTTTACCTTTAGTAATGACAGAGAATGTTCACAAACTTGGATTTTTCAATTTAAACGAATGAAAACCTCCATCAAAATTAAAGAAATGTATTTCTGCTTAACAGATCATTTGCGTTTTAATTCATTTCTGCCTTTTAAAACAGAATGATTAGAGTCTAGTGTTTATACTAATTGATGCTATGCGTTTAGGTAAAATCTATGTGTAACATTGAAAGTTTATAGTTTGATCGATATAATTTAGTGATAACTAATCCTAAATTGGCTGTCTAAAAACAATATGAAGGGACTGAGTGACGTCAATTTCGTTCCTTCTAAGAAAGAATGGACTATTAGGCTGTCATATGACAATGACGCTTATGTTTTGTGACGACATGGATCATACATTTTTTTATTGCGTCAAATTAGCAATGACGTCAACAACAAAAAAATAGACATCATATGACGAAATCTTATATTTTAGAAATATTGCTTTGCTTTGTAATGGGTGTCCGTCGACATGCATATATTTGCAGGTCTGATAAAAGCGACATTGGGAGCGCACATTGGAAACGAGTTTGATACTTCAGACGCAGGAGTTCAGGAGTACTTTTGTGTATCTGTGTATCCCTACAATGACCTCACTGTGACGAGCGATTTTCACTCGCTCGTGCGTCTATTTCAAAAATCCTTCAATTGAAGGAAATTAACACCTTCAATAAAAAACACTTAGAACATGGACAGTCTCCGTCTACAATTAAGCCAATGTCAATATAAAACTGCTCTTAATTTGGCTTAAAGGATTATAGGCAAAAAATGGTCAAGATATCGGAAACTGACCATTGTTAACGGACTGCTATATCTCACACCCCGAATTGACATGGTTTTAACATTTTGGCCAGGCGTCGGTGAACGTGCAACAAAAGTGAAATAAAATACGATATCTACATACAAATAGCATTTCTAGGATTCACAGGTAAGAAAAAGAGATTTTAGAGGCAACACGTTCGAGTGTTCCGCTTTTAAAACGTGATGATAAGGATAACCAGTTCGATTTCCCACCACACTGTGCGGCCTCCATGTTTGAAGTCACGAGTTTAATACCTTTGGCGTCATTTAGATTTATCGATTTATGAAATAAATGTTTTCTGACTAAAGAGGAAAGAAACTTTATTTCATTATACGGCATCATTATCATTCCAAATTCCAAGAAGAGTCATAGTCATTACACCAATGTATGAGTTACAATTGGATTCAATAGTCTGATGTCACGTCGGCCAGCAACGGCAGCCATCGTGGTTCTAAACAAAGAAAATCTGTACTTTTTATTCTCATGCTGGCTAGAACTTTTTATATGTCTTGTGATCAGAATGTGTAAGAGTCAAAACATGATCAGATTTATAATGGGGGATTTTTTTTCCCTCTGGATACGCTTTTATGCTCGTCGGAGAAGTATTTCATAAAGACGTCCGGCATTGTTCCGATAGTTTAGAGACAGTTACTAAGTTACCATGCGTCATTACGGGGGAATGTCGTTACGACTGTTGAAGCGTATTCTCTATAATTCTAACTATTACGAGACAATGGTCTAGTGATGGGGTAACTCGCTGACCTTGGAGTCGGGAATGGAGTCATAATGATTGTTTCTTATTACAATTCAATTTCATTGTCTGTCCCATATCCATGGCAAACGGACTTTAACTGAGATTGAGATTTTATGTATAGCTGGAATATTCACGAACATATGCTCAAGTTTATTTACACGGGTTCCAAAGCCAACCGCTACATTGAACATCCAGGACGATACAAAACATCTGTAAGGCGCTATTACCTTTTCACTACATCGTTAATGGTCAGGTACTCATTTTATAACGAGTAGGATGAGGACTTGTGGGTAACAGCCTTTTTCAACAACCCAAATTCGCGCACCAAAAGCAGAGCTCGAACCAGTGATCAAAAGATGAGTGTCATATCAAAACACCACAATGTCGAAAATGTGATCGAAAATCTTTGAAAACGATGTTCTATTAAGGGTAGTTGCACGGGGTTATGTATAATTATTTAAAAGGGAACTATCTAGAATGCATATAGCACAGCATTGAGCGTGAGTAGAGACACAAATTAAACTCATTTGGGATGCGGGCTGTTTTATGAATGTCAATGGACCTTGGTTGTATCATTAATGCGTGCCTGTTGTGGATATAGTAGGAGTGCAATTAATTGTCAAACATTTGTATATATATATATATATATATATATATATATATATATATATATATATATATATATATATATATATGTGTGTGTGTGTGTGTGTGTGTGTGTGTGAGTGTGTGTCTGTGTGTGTGTGTTTCCATTTATATCGTCACTTATTGCCTACAATTGAGGACACAATGCACACGTGAATATCAATTAAGTGAGTACACAATACACGTGCATAACAATGAAATAATACCTGACAATCGATAGACAAACTCAGACAGGTCAACCAAGATGTGTGTGTGTGTGTGTGTGTGTCTGTTTGTGAGTGTGTGTGTGTGTATGTGTGTGTGTGTGTGTTGTGACACGGTTTTCGCGTCAAGCTGTCGAAACTATAACGTATCCCTTAATTCGTTGATCCAGCCTTTCAATAATGGAAGGGTAGCGGGATCTGTTAGATTTAGGGGAAAGTACACTACGATTGGCTATCGTCCTTTCCAGAACTGTTCAATGCACAAAATTTTGCCAGCAGCTCTCCATTAACATTAACACAATTGTAAAAAAAATGGTAGAATTGTGATTGTAATTAATCTTTTCATGCAACATCAAATACGGTAAACCACGACTTCATGGCCCCAGGGAGATTCGCAAGTTAATCTACTTTATCCACTTTTTACCATTACTGACTAAACATTTCTTTAAGATATTTTAGCCAATTATAGATCTTATGAAATGATCCTAAACTTGTTGAATAAGCTCGTATATAATATACTCTCTATGGGTTAAAACCAAAGTACACGTGTGATAAAAAAAAAAATACTCGCTTGATTTGTCTCAATTATTTATTGACACGTCGAGAAATTATAGTGGCAAAATTCTTCCTTAAATTTTTAATCCATCAAAGCACCCAATATAGGATTTAGATTAAGTTTTTATTGTTATGCTATAATCATTGTATTGGGTTTGTTGTAAATATTCTATTGTCCAACCAATACACGCGAATCTCATACAGTACGACTCAGAATAATAATTCAATATATTCTGTCACGAGTTCATTTGATTGCTATCTGACAACATAATTTTGTTAACACATACTTCTATTACTTCAGGGAAGCTGCGCCTCTTGGCAATGATGGCTCATATGATCTACAAAGAAATGTTTTGATATATTTTTCTGGTATTAACAGTAAAAACGTCATTTGATGATAAACCCAATTAGAAATCATCCTTTTATTTGTTGTAGATAATTATGATCATACTTGTTACTGTATTGTCTTGTTCTCATAATTATCATATCAAGGGACAAAACCTCGCGTTGAAATGACTTAAAAGTATAACAAGCGCTGCAAAAACCCTCATATCTAATAAAGAAAGAATATATTAACTAGTGGTAGACTTATTGCCTCACTTTACTGGTGTTTTTAACACATTGTTTTGTTAACCAAACTCGTAAAAAAATAAAATTGACCACTACTCTAGTACTTGTACAAGTAGTGAGTACTTTCTTTTAACCCGTTAACTGCCGTATTCTGGTGGGTAGACTGAAATGCAGAAAAAACGTCGTTAATATGAAAACCATTGTATGAAATAGACACACAGTCCATTACAATTTGAGTATCGTCCAGTGTGTTATGGGACAGAACGAGTCGGGTGTGGTACTGTAAAACAATACAAAGATTACACGTGTTGCCGTCATATTACTGAACGTGTCAAAACCCTTGGAAATTACCAATGACAATTTAGCGGTCAGAGCAGTGAAGGCCGTAATCGTTTGCCATGCGGGGAGTCTCAATGTACTGGGCAGATTTATAAACCGACGATATTATTATTAGCTTACGAATAGCCGTTCCCCTGTACAATGTATGCTGACCTTATCGTTTAATCGCTTGGCCTATCCCCATCCTTTTCAATAGCAAAATAAAGAATTGGGATGATCTAAATATTGTCAATGTGTTTGAGTCATTGACTAATTTTCGAAATAATATTATGGCCCGCATTATGAAAATATTGCTCACAACTTTTTAAACGTTCACTGTTCAACATCGTTAGTTTGCCAAAATGTTTACTTTATTAAAAGAAAGATTCACACAACAAACCATGTGATCAATGCCTCGATTGTTTGAAAAGTAAAATATTGATCCTAATCGATTATTTCTTTTATTGGTCTGTTCATGCCAAGGTCATTCACACACTTGTCAACGTTGTGTGTGAAATGACTGATTAATTTTACCTCCAAATCACACTAAATGCTTTCGCTCTTTACAGACGGGATTCGATTTTACTACACTATCTGCTTTTGTAACGAACTGTCTTCAACAAGAGAGAAGGAACAGCGAAGCGAATTGTGGAATCATATCCCTGTTACTGCTCTCTTCGTGAAAATGTCTGAAATGACAACGAGATAAATAATGGGAATATTGTAGATATTTAAAAGAAGTGTCTCCTGCTCTGATATGTGAGACTTTGTAAATTAGTTCGGAGAGGAGATGGACGCCACTGAGCTATATAAGTCCACCGAAAGGATACATGGAAGACAGAAACACAACACTTGACATGCCGGACTGGTCGTACCCCGGTAGATTAACGACCACGCTTAACAATGGATAAGAATGGCGGAAAGTGGTGCGATCTGCATCGCCCCGACGATCATCAGATCAAAGGATTGAAGATGGTGATCATGATGATGATATCAAAGATGATAACATAGATACTGAGATCGACTTCGTTCTTTGAAATAGTCTCCTTCGTGTTACTTTTCGTTATATCATACTACTATCTATTATCATCTTCCTTTCCAGAACGCAAATGTGACGTTAATTAAAATGCTGTAAGCTACGTGATCATATTTGCAGGTCTGATAACTGAAATCAATTCTATGCTTGATTTAACATTTTTACAATGGACAATGGTTTGCGTGGGCTGGAGATATTTCCATAACTACAATGAGCCCAAACAATCTGGGTTATTAGATTTGCAAAAAAGTACACTTTAGCTGCAAGCAAACCTCATAACCAAAGTGAAAACCCACAAAAACAAAACAAAATGAAACCAAAAAAAAAAAAACAGAGACAAAAAGGCTATTGACATGTTTGCCAAATGTTTCAACTAATAACAGAAGTCTACAATGGCTGTCAACAAAGAAATATGATTCTATGATAAAGATCCATTTAGCATTCGTCCAGGTCAAGAGATAAGAAACAGCTGGCATTTTTGATATCTAGTTAACGCTTTGAAAGCTTATGACTGAAATTCACCAACTGTAACAATGATTTATATTTTCAAATTTATGGCGTGAACTTTCATGATGCAAATCAAGCAAAGATCAAGTAACAGATATCTGTTATCGTCCTTTACTAGTGAAAGCAAAGCAAGGACTCCATCATAGTTAACTGCCTAGCTAGGTGTGCTTTTTTTCACCAAGTCCTAGCATACAACCATTGCCAATCATTTTAAAGGCGCATCAAGTACACACAGCCGTACTCTAGCAAAACACTCTTTTTTTTTCATTTTAACCAGATTACTTTTTCCTCAAACATCAATGGATTCAGATGACCCCAGATGACCCCAAACTTAGCAAAAAGAGACTCCAAAAAAGTACGCATGAATCATTTATCAGAACTCCCTGTTCGCTCAGTAAGGATTGAAAAGGTAATTAAGTCTAATCAAAGATCTTGTGAGAGTACTTTCGGGTGGACCAAATGGGTGAATGTATTCTACAAAGACTGGTCAAAACACAAGCTGTCTGACGAGTTGAGTGGATTGTTTAATAGTGTAGGTCATTATTCACCGCTGGACTAAAGACGAAATCCACGGAAAACATACTGTATAGATCAATCCACGTGAGTGGGAAGAGGATGATATGTTGTAGGGTAACAGGTTTTTATGACATCGGATAATTGATTTACAGTGGACCAATAAGTGATACTGACAATTCTTGTGGTGATGGTCGTGGTGGTGGTGGTGGTGGTGGTGGTGGTGGTGGTAATAGTGATGGTGTGGTGATGGCAGTTGTGGTGGTGTGGCAGAATGAGGAGGATGAGGAGGGGAATAAGAGAGGAAGTGGAGATGGATGAAGAAAAGAAAGAGGAGAATGGGAAGGAGGAAGGTGAGAATGACGGTAGGGTGACAGAATGAAAATGACCCTTGAGAAAAATACAGCTTGGTAAATAAACGGTGAATAAATAAATAAATAATGAAAACGTAAAATGAATAAATAAACGAATAAATAAATCATAATATCGTTTTTATGGCGTATTTCCACGATTTCCACAACTCTCTATGCGATTCACAACGGTTCAATTATTCCATTTAATTTCATAAAAATGGAGGCGCCCCTTTGGCTCTCGAGCATTCACAATATCCGTCACTGCCAACTGCCAGATACTCTTTCGGGTTTGGTCTTAGTGTGGTATGTGTAAAATGCCTAACCAAAGCGGCCCCAGGTTTCACAATTATTCCCTTTCAATAGGTCATTTTAATGCTCCATGTCGCTTGATATCGCGTTGACTGGTTACTGTCGTACATTTGAAAAACTCGTATTCAAAAATTTGGCTAGAAAACTGGTCTTTCAAAAATCGATCTATTTAAATCCGGCTGTTAACTGGTTAAACTGATATTACGTGGAGCAAACGTGATGCTGAAAATGAAGCTTGTTTAATTGTTATGCCACATATCGGATACGAATAATATTATAACTACCTAATCTGCAGGGAATTAGAATTCCAAGTTTCTGATCAGTGTTAGCACTAGCACTGTCAGCTTGACTCGGACCAACGTGTATTTATGTGCAGGGCTGATTACTCATATTGTTATGGGCTCTTTGTTGTAATGGAAATAGTCTCAAATCAACTCAGAATATAGTCCACTACGACAAGAATAAAGCAAGCCCTTAATTGCGGTCTGTTATCAGACCTAGTAATAGGTGCACGTTGACTCGGACTACAGAGTGTGCCAGATTAAAGAATCTGAGAACTATTAAATTGTTTTGTTTGTTTTGGTTTTGGTTTTGTTTTGTTTTGTTTTGTTTTTTGTGTGGGTAATTTGTTTGTTGTTTTTCGTTTTCGGTTTGTTTGGTTTGTTTGGGTTTTTTTTTTTTTGGTCTTTTTTTCTTGGTTGTGGGTGATTTTACAACTACAGGAAATAAGCATACTAAAGAGAGAGAGAGAGAGAGAGAGAGAGAGAGAGAGAGAGAGAGAGAGAGAGAGAGAGAGTGTGTGTTGTGTGTGTTAAGATATATATATATATATATATATATATATATATATATATATATATATAGATATGATTAATAATATATATATAGATAGATAGATAGATAGATAGATAGATAGATAGATAGATAGAAACGAGGCACGCGCAATGAATGTTTTGGTTGTAGAACTGACTGTATCATTTGTCATTTAAAAAAATATTAAACAACAAAAAATCGACAGAGCATAAAGTGTTGATTCAATTCCTGTGAATTATAAAAGGCGCCAACTATGATATGAAATAGACATTTGGTTCCATATGGGAAAGTTGGAAGAATTAAGTGATGTATTGTGAATGTGTTTGGCATATGATACAGCGTGAAAAAAAAATAATAACACCAACAACAATAAAAAATAAAAAAAAAACAAGGAAATATGAAAATCCAGTAGATAAATCAATTTTCATTTCTAAAAACTCACCTATGTCACTTTGTAAAGTCCCGTGACAAACACTTAGCCATATTGAAATCACAATGAGAACATGGAAAAACAAAAACAAATTATTCCAAAGGAACATTGTCAGTCTATATCATATAACCTATGGAAAATAACCTATTATGTTCACTTATACTGTTACTGAATTTAATAGGTGGAAAATGATAGATTAAAACTAATATGATGTTTCCTCAGAATCGGGGTGACAATTCAACCAACTGATTCAAATTAAGATGAGCACGTGTGTTAGGATGGTAATATACGAGGAAGTTGTGCTGGTAAAATAATGGGGTTGGTTGTAGTGTGAGATTAGGAGAGCTTTTATCCCAATGCTAATAGTGGCGAGAGGCCGATCACTATAAAGAGTAAAGAGATTGTGACGGAGAGAATTGAACAGCTGTTGCCGGTTGCGTGTCATACTGTGGGTGCTCGTGATCTAGCTATTTACATGTGTTTTGTGTATGTGTGTGTGTGTTTGTGTGTGTGTGTAGTCGATTATGTGTATGTATAGTTGTGAGTATCATATATATGCGCGTATGTGTGTGACTGTTTGCATGTTTGTTTGTGCGTCTATGTGTGTGAGAGGGTAGGTGGGCGTGTTTGTTGTCTAAATATGCTTAAGATTTTTACATACATACATACATACATACATACATACATACATACATACATACATACATACATACATACATACATGCATGCATACACATTTTGTTTGTGTGTGTGAGTGTGTGTGTATGTGTGTGTGTGTAGTTGTGGTAGTTTGATGGATAGGTAGATATAGATAGATAGATAGATAGATAGATAGATAGATAGATAGATAGATAGATAGATAGATAGATAGATAGATAGATAGATAGATAGATAGATAGATGGAGAAGTGTGCATGGGGAGGTTAGGGGGAGGGGATAAAACAGCTGTTACTAAAAGCAGCTGTTACAGCAAAGCCACTCAATGTAACGATATATCGTTGATAAAGATCATCCCCTAATGAAGAATTTTGCCTATACCACAATATGCCCAAATAAACAAGGAGCTGAAGGAGATGCTTTTTCTCTCGGAAAGTGATGAAACTTCCAACCGCTGACAACAGCATCTAACATGACAAAGAAGATTTAATGGCATTGTTAACTTTCCATTTATCTATTTCCTACTTCCTTTCTTTCGATTTATTTTCTATGAGTTATTGATTTAATTATTTATCTATACATTTATCCCTTTTCATTCATTTGTTTATTGTATTTCATTCGTTTATTTGTGTATTCGTTAATTTATTGATTCTGTAGCATTTCAATAGAAAGGGAAACGAAATGACCTGATTGAATCCCCTGGTACGCCAGGGTTTCCATCATCTCTGCCCCCATCTGTCCAGTCACTTGTGGTAAGGATTCTGGATCTAATTTACGTGAACCAGGAAGCACCATGAGGTAGACTAGTATCCTATACAAAGTTTTGAAAGTAGTTATTGATGACTTACTCTATTGAGAATGAAGAATACTACCGTCATATTGAAAAAGAAACGTCATTTGTGTTGTGTTGTTCATTCATGAGTTTGATTTACTCCCTTTATCTTTATCTGTGCGGCTATATGGTCTAGTGGTATGACACTCGCTTTCGGATCGGAAGGTCGTGGGTTCGAGCCTCGTGCTCGGCGCATAGTTGAGTCCTTGGAAAAGGTTCTTTACTCACATTCTCTCACCGTACTCGGGTGTAAAATGAGTACCTGGCAGTTAACAGCGTTGTCTTTGTCCGAAAAATTGTAATATCGCCCAACAGGCGTTTTGTCCTCTCCTACATGTTAAATGTTGCTGTTGACCAGGCACCCCTTGCAAAGCGCTTTGAGCACGTTTAGTGGATATTGCGGTAATAAAAGCTCAATTTTATTATTTATTTATTTTTATCTCCATTTTATTGACTCATTTAGTCACTTCTTTTGATTAGATTTACTACTTAACGTTGTTAAGATTTTGGTCGGAAAACATGTCCTTCAAATATCGATCGATTAAAATCTTGCCAATAACTGCCAAACCTGGGACTTCAGGTCTGACAAGATTATTTTTAAAACTCAAATCGCTTTACAAGGGGTCCCTGGCCAACAGCAACATTTAGCATTTAGGACGGGACATGACGCCTGTGCGACTATGTGATCTAGTGATATGACACTCGCCATCGTATCAGAAGGTCCTGGGTTCGAGCCTCGGCTCGGCGCATAGTTCCTTGGAAAAGGCTCATTATTCACATTCTCTCACCGTACTTAGGTATAAAATGAGTACCTGGAAGTTAACAGCGTTGTCTTTGTCCGAAAAATTGTAATATCGCTTAACAGGCGTCAGGTCCCGTTCTACATGTTAAATATTGATGTTGACCAGGGACCCCTTGTAAAGCGCTTTGAGCACATTTAGTGGATAATGCTCTATATAAAGCTCTATTTTTTTAGGCGATGTTACAATTTTTTTTTCGGACAGAGACAACGCTGCAAACGGCCAGGTACTCATTTTACACCTGAGTATGGTGAGAGAATGTGAGTAAAGAGTCTTTTCCAGGGACTCAACTATGCGCCGAGCGAGACCCGAACCCAGGACCTTCCGATCCTAAAGCGAGTGTCATACCACTAGACCACATAGCCGAATAGTCGTTGATAATGACTTAAATGATCTGAGTTTTGTGTGAAGTGTGTAGAATGCAATAATAGTTAGGGTTTCCTATGTGTGACGTTTTGATCTTGTGATATGACACTCAGTTTTTGATTTGTAGGTCCCTGGTTCAAGCCTTGTTGTGTCAATGCATAGTTTAGCCCGTGGAAAACATATAACTTGAATGACCTTCATCTTGGCAAAAACTCTCAAATCTGGGACCTCGCGAAGGACGAGTTTTCTGGCCAAATTTTTAAATATGTACCTACGTGTTTTTCCATAGAACGACAGTTAATGGTTAACGGAACGATGCCTGAAATAGGAATTTCCTTGTGAAAGCCATCATGAAATGTTATCATACCAAGAAACCTCATCATGGAACCCTCGGGAAAGAGAAAGACGGCTACACGTGGAAAGAGATTGAGAAGACGGTACGCAGCCGGAGATGCTGGAGAGAATTTGTCGATTGTCTATACTCTCAAAGGAATGGAGAACCAATATGAAGGCCACAAGGGAAAATCGATCAAAGTCCGAAAGACACTTACTGTTCTAATGACACAATAATTTGGTATTAAAATCAACCAAGAGCTTGTTTTTTATATGCATCTGACTTGTGGTCAAAATATACACGTTTAGTAATTCACATTCAGTTCAATTCATATTATCATGTGGCGTTTTCAATGGGTTTCCAAACTTTAATTTTGATTTTCTCAAAAGCTGAAAAATTTGACTTTGATCGGCTTTCCCCTGTGGTCTTCATATGTAAGTGCTTCTGTTTATATACTGAAGAGGGGTTTAACTCTAGTAGTATATTAATTTGCTTTTAAGTGTTTAACTTAAATAGATAAATGGATTAATATATGAATAAATAAGTAGATTTATGATTTATCACAATAGGAAATTCGTCTTTGAGGTCTATCTCGAAAAAGACTGAGAAAGCCGCAGGACGGCGCCACAAAATTAGCAATTTAGGGTGATTTGTCTTTACTTCCGTTGTATCGATTTACAACAGGATGACGTCATGGATTCAGTGCCGGTTTCAAACATAAGACTACACATGATGTGTACATTATTCATGCCCACGTGGTAGGGGGACTACTGTGTTATTTAGAAAAGGCTTCTCATTGATTGTTATAATTATGATAACGAGCCATTTACCCGTACTACACACAGACACACACACACACTTACAAACACACACATACACATAAAAAAGTGCACCAGCATCATTCCGTGAGGGAGTAAGTCAAATTCCACAATTTACACAGTATATAGTGACAGCCGGCATCTAATTATACAACTGGGGTATCTCGAATTAAATGTCATGCTGGCAAGAATGAGAAACAAGCGGGAGTGTAGCAATCAGAGAGTTGTCAAGCGATGGGGGGGGGGGGGGGGGGGGGGGGGGGGGGGGGGGGGGGGGGGGGGGGGGGGCGAACGTGAGATGGGAGACCGATGTTGTAGTGGGAAATGAAAATAATTATATCTAAACATTGATATTGCATTTCCTACTGATTTACTATCCAAGCCAATTCAGTTATTCTAAGCCAATTCAGTCATTCACCCAACATGTCATATTAATATATTCTATCCGAATTTCCTGTCCACACAGACTTCGTCAGTCAAAGCACTCTTGCAATATCTGTCGTCATTGTCTCCAGCACTTACTTATTTACATCCATGTTGAGTTGGGTAATGTGTAAAAAATGTCTTTGCCAATGACAAGACACCTCCGTGGCCAGGGTTGTACCAGCATTGACTCCAACCAGGTTGTGAATCACTCGCCTTTGGATTAACCAGTTAAGTGCCTTACTCTGGAAGGACAAATATTTTTTATAAAATTGGCCAGAAAACTCGTCTTTCAAACATTGATCTATTTAAATAACTCTTATGTTGGCAAAAACTCTCAAACCTCGCGAGTTTTTGCCAAGATGGGAGTCAGTTAAATAGATCTATATTTGAAAGATGGCTTACCTGGCCAAATGTATTAAAACGTGTTTTTTTCCAGACTACGACAGTTAACTCGTTAAACCATCCTGGTATTTTTACCATGACCCATACATTTCAAAGCCTCTGCACCAGTTTAGTCTTATCGCAAATTTTATCGGGTCACGTTTTACACATTTCTTATTGATTTTTCCAACACACTCTATCATTTAAAACAAAGAACTCGCCGGGCTAAGTATGTCTTCATAATATGAATAATGTCAGTTTGATGCTAATGTCTCTGTTTTTCGTTACCTTTTAAAATCCTTTAAGTATATACCGGTCCGTGAAATTATGCTTTCAATGACAAAGCAATTTTTTAATGTTTAGTCAGAAAATAATAGATTAATATTAAAACCTCCAATTGGACCAAATGTCGTAAACCCGAGACGATTTTGAATTATCGGGCAACTTTAACAAGTTTGTGTTATTTTAATCTTTCGATACGAGAATTGCTCAAAGCGCTTTACAAAGAGTCCTTAGCCAACAGCAAACATTTAACACGTAGGACGCCTGTAAGGCGAAATTGCATTTTTTCCCGATAGAGACATCACTGTTAACGGTCAGGTACTCCTTTTACATCTGAGTACTGTGAGAGAATATGATTTAAGTCGTTTCCAAGGATTCTAAGGACTCAACTATGCGTCGATCACAGCCGGACTCAAACCATGGACCTTAGGGTCCTTAGGCTAGTGTCATACCACAAGACCACATAGTCCCACATTGAGAATTAACAAGAAAACTGCAATAACTCAGCAATTTATCGTTATGTTTCAATTCTATAAAACAAGATAGATATTATGTCATTTCTTCCAGAGCACCGCTCTTATGTGGAATTACTATTTTTAGTACTTTACATATCTACTGAAAGACGTTCTTGCAGAAGCAATGACTAAATCGGTTCTTAAGAGCTTTTTTTTTTCACCGAGACAAGATGGGCTTTTGACTCGTATTGCTTTTTGTTCACTCCGGTAGTTTAGATAGAAGGCAATGATTTAGGCTGGGGAAGGAGTTTTCAACATTTTCTTCCGAAAAGAGTCGAAATGTCACATGAGATCAACAGAATAGAATGAATGAATTTTTTGGGTTTGACTTCTTCATATTGACAACCAATTACTTGAACTTGATAAAGAGCTAACCATACGATGACGCCGTCAAAACATGGCCCATATAATTAGATGCAAATGACCATCATACGGATCCATTCAACATTTTTGTTTACACAATGCACAGCAGCAGACTGCCAAACATAATAATAATGCTGAAAACTTAGATAGCGCTATAACACCAGACTCTAAGCGCTTAAATTACAAATTACTTTGGCTGAAACATACTCATTCACACACACAAGCACACACACACACACGCACACACACACACACACACACACACACACACACAACACACAACACAAAACCAGACCTATCTTGCTTCTCATACAATCTACTAAAAATGAAACAGATGTTTTAAACGAAAGTTTAAAAATAGACAAAGATTATTTTTCACGAATGCTCTGTGGTAAGGCGTTCCAAACAGAGGGTCCGAAATGAGAAAAGGATCTCATTCCAGCATTTTTCCGTATTTGAGGAACAAATAGTTTGGTGGAATCACTGGCCGAACGTAAGGGGCGGGGTTTTGAATATCTTTCAATTAGTTCCGAAAGGTAGGAATAAGGGGCAGTACCTTCAAGACAACGATACACTAAAAAACAAACTTTGAATTTAATCCTGCCAACTATCAAAGATGCGACAAGGGGTTAAGTGGAATTGATAAAAAATCTCCCTACCCCCACCTCCACTCCCCTCATTCTTTCACACCTTCCTTTCTCTGTCACTACCCCCCCCCCCCCCCCCCCCCCCCACCCCCCCCCCCCCCCCCCCCCCCCCCCCCCCCCCCCCCCCCCCCCCCCCCCCTTCCCCTAACAGAACCAACAGAAAAAAGAGTAACATAGAGTCTCCACCTTAACTCCGCGAACATCATCATTGTGGCATGGATCCCTTGTCTTGTTCCATTCTTAGTCGTGAACTGGTATCAGAGACTTAAGTTTGTTGCGAACTCGGACATACTTTTATCAGGAAAAGACGCGAGTCAATAATAATATGAACAGGCTAGACGTTTGGTGATTGAAAGTGGTACTCACTACGAAAGATGGGAATTTTTACTTTTGTTGAAATTCCAACTACTGGAGGGGTTTTCTGTGTTTTGATTTATTTTTTTTTTTATGATTGTAACTGTTATCCATTTTTAAAAAAAAAACATTATCCACCAGATTATGAAAAGTGTGTTCTCTCAAAACGTACCCGAATCAATCACTGCATGAGCATGAACAGACTTGAGTGAAGGAAACGTCAACGTGAGAACAAAACGAGCGGCAAGGCTTTAAAGCCCACCAAATACTAACTAACTAGATATGAAAATAATTGATCAATAAAGTAAAATTGTTTGGTTTTCCAAGATGTTGGTCATTTCTAATGCAACGATTTTTTTTTTCATAAATACAAGGTGTATGTTCCTGAACATGTGTCTTTACACACGACTTTAAGAAAAGTGATCATATTTTTAAAGCCTCCTTGGTATGGCTTCCTTCATTTATCTTGCACAAGGGGAAAATGAAATAAAAGTGGGAATCCATTAGCGAAGAGGAAATGTACCAAAGAGTGTCCGAAATAATGAGTGTTTTGTCAAAACAAGAAATCAGTCAATATCTCTAGCGACAACAAACTTTCTCAGACTCAAGGAAATTGGAAACTCTCTCCAGCAGCCGTTTCAAATTCAATGCAACACAAAATTAACCTTCTCATTTTACCCCAAAGAACCCTGGTAATTTTGAACCAGTTAACTGCCGTATTCTGGAAAAACATGTATTAAAAATTTTTGCCAGAAAACTCGTCTTTCAAATATTAATTGATTTAAATGATCCTCATCTTGGTTTGAGTTTGAGAGTTTTTGCCAAGATGAGGGTCATTTAAATCGATCGATATTTGAAGGACGATTTTCTGGCCAAATTTTAAAATACATGTTTTGCAGAGTACGGCAGTTAACTGGTTAAACGGTATCAAGTTGTTAATGGACGTTTTACAATGGTGCCGTACTCTGGACAAACCCATATTTTAAAAAATTGGTCAGAAAACTCTTCCTTCAAAAATCATCTTGACAAAAACTCTCAAAAAAAGGGACTTCTCTTACTGGCCAAATTTTTAAATATTTCATTTTCCAGAGTACGGCAGAATGGGGTTGTAGTAATTGTTTTACAATTGTGTGGTAATGGTTGATTTCCAATGGTGCTTGTGAAGTCCTTGTAGAGCAGTAACAAAGTCAAGCCACATTAAGCATAATCTGTGACGAAATGGGTGTCAACGTTCACAAAACTCTGACTATAGTGTTGAGTCCTCGTATGTATGTATGTATGTATGTATGTATGTATGTATGTATGTATGTATGTATGTATGTATGTATGTATGTATGTATGTATGTATGTATGTATGTATGTATGTATGTTACCAAACCCTAAAATAATTTATTATGCAAAACACCTATCCTTTGCCCTGTCCATCCTCAATTGTGACGATGACAGTGTGAAGATAACAGCCACAAACAGCCTGAACCTTCATCTAACGAAAAGAAAAATTCTACGCGCCTCATTAGACGAAAACGAAGAAAACACTTTTGCCGGTTTTTGTCACAACGGCAAACGCCTTCAAAATAACACAAAAGTTAATTGACCAAAGTCAGTTTGGGTTGATCTTTTTGAAAAGTGTATCCGCCAAAAATGTTTCCTTAATAAAAGATGAAGATTATGTGATGTCTGTACAGGCTGATAGTGACGTCAGTTGTTCTTTTAAGTCCCCAAAATGTTTTCAAAACTTCCTTAAAAGTGTGAGACTGAATGAGATAGCTACCCATTTTCATGAACTGGCGTCCCAAGGAAGAATTGTTAGAGAAGCCACTGGGGTAAACCACGCTCTCTCCTCCAGTTTCATATTCAATCATAAATTCCCTGACGAAATTAGAACGTTTGCTATAAAATGCCGCTTGCAGCTTCTCGAGTGCGACAGTCCACTTCATACATATTACCCATTGCTGCAAGATCTGTAATCATCCGTCAGATACGGTATCTCACGCTGTAAATGGATGTACAAAATTCAAATTAATATATCAAAAACGACACAATAGAATTGTTGACATTATTTTTGACAAAATACCTAAAAACGACACTACTCAAATTTTCAAAGACACATTCATCAGACCAAGTTTTTTTCCACAGTGACAAATCCTCATTTAATACTAACAGTAATCGACCGGACATTTTAAAAATCAACAAAGAAATGAAAACAGCCAAATTGTTGAAATTTCAGTCCCATTTGATGCTCATATTAACAAGTCATTCCAAACTAAATTTGAAAAGTACTTTCCTTTATGCATTGAAATAAATGCTCTTGGATATAAATCCGAGGTTATCGTTCTTTCTGTAGGTAGCCTCGGCTATGTCCATGGTAGATTTGTGAATGACTTAAAGATTCTGGGCATTAAAAGCAAAGAAGCAAAAGTCCTTTCAAAATATATAAGCAACAGTGCCATCATTGGCTCTTACAAAGTTTGGAGACAAAGATGTAAAATTCACCATAATTAGTAGCACTACATATTTAATAATATAGATATTTGTCAATTTATATATCCCTCTATCTATATGTATCCATCTATTTGTCAAATATTCCAAATATATCAACTTGTATATGATTGAAATAATCGATTTAATTTTTCATTACTGTTTATTATTATTATCATCATCATCATCATCATCATCATCATCATCATCATCATCATCATCATCATCATCATCATCATTATTATTATTATTATTATTATCATTATTATTATTATTATTATTATTATTATTATTATTATTATTATTATTATCATTATTATTATTATTATTATTATTATTATTATTATTATTATTATTATTATTATTATTATTATAGTGATAGGGATTATTATTATTATTATTGTTTTTATTATTATTGTTGTTGTTATTATTATTAATATCATTGCTACCGTTGTTACTCTCATCGTCGTCGTTTCCATCACCGCCATAGCCACCACTGTTATTGTCATCATCGTCTTCATCATCATCATCATCATCGTCATCGTCATCGTCTTCATCATCATCATCATCATTATCATCTTCATCGTCATCATCGTCATCATCGTCATCATCATCATTTTCATCGTCATCAACACTAATATCATGATTACCTCTGGGACATTCTGTGGGCAGATTTCTGAAACTTAAACTGTTCAAATTAAAAACCCCAAGCTCTATCCCATTGTAAATTATTTTGGGAAAAAGGGGTATTATGTAAATGAATATTTTTTCCCTTTTTTACATTATCATGTATTTTTCCCTGAAAAAAAACAATTTTGTATGTTGTATTTTATTGTAGGGTATGTATGTATTTTTATTTTTTGTTTTGTTTGTATTTTATGTATGTATGTATGTATGTATTTTATGTATGTATGTATGAAATTTTATTTTATGTTTGTATGAAATGTATGTATGAAATGAAATGTATGTATGTTTTATTTTGTATGTATGCATGTATGTAGGTAGGTAGGTAGGAGGTAGGTAGGTAAGTAGGTAGGGTAGGTAGGTAGGTAGGTTTTTTAGAAAGGGAAATCCCAATTTGGCAAAAATTTCTGCCAAAAGGGCCCTTTTTTTTGACAAAATTTTTAAGTTTTTCTGGAAGAGAAAAACCCGGTTTGGCTTTTTGGCAGATTTTTTTTTTCCGAGCCCTAGGGATGAATGAAATAGGTTACTATACGTTTTTTTCCCTGGCAAATTTTTTTGTATTAGTGATTTTTTAAATTGGGAAATGAAAAAAAAATTTTGACATCGGCCCTTGAGAATTTTTTTTTTCAACAAAATTTATGATTTTCAAAGGGGGGTTTTATAAATAAATTCGGTTTGGCCCGATTTTTTTTTGGGGATTTGGCAGGGTTTTTACCCAAACCAGTTGGCAGAATGCCTGAAATGAATCTGGCAACCCTGGTATAAAGGTAGATAGATAGGTAGGTAGGTAGGTAGGTAGGTAGGTAGGTAGGTAGGTAGGTAGGTAGGTAGGTAGGTAGGTGGGTGGGTAGGTATTTATTCTCGAAAAAAAAAAGATTCATAAGAGACTTTGACATTCGCTGAAATAAAAAAACTAACTGATATGAAAACCTCCCCCCTCCCCCCCCTTTTTCCTCCTCCCCCCCTTTTTTTCCTCCTCCTCCCCCTTTCCTCCCCCTCCCCCTCTTCCTCCTCCTCCCCCTCCCTTTCCCCCCATCCTTTCTTCTTTTTTTCTTCCCCTTTTTCTTTTCTTTTTACTTACAACTACCCCTACTTCTATACTTTACTTCTACTAATACTATACTATACTATACTATACTATACTACTACTACTACTACACTACTACAAAATACTAAATACTACTAATCTAAATACTACTACTATTTTACTACTTTCTA
>NC_088366.1:36309105-36320158 GCF_034508935.2 Berghia stephanieae
ATAACAGAGAGATGATTTACAAGGAAAATAATATCTCTCAAAACAATAACTGCATTTGACTGTTTCCGTTCCCTCCCAGCCAGGGCCAGGACAAAACTAAGTAATCTCATTACAAGTACAAGACAAAGACAGACATGTTGGAGAACAGACATAGTATAGGATAGGGGGATAGAATGGAAGAAGATTAGTATGGACCCCCTGCCCGCACCTGTCCAATATGTGTACCCGTGCCGTTGTGGTAACGAGCCCCAATGAGCACCTTTGAAGCTGCTGCCACTGCACTGCATGGCATAGGCATAACAACAGTAACTTCAGTAAACAAACAGAAAACCACATCTAATATTCTAAATCAGAAGTCTAAAGCATCAATCTAAAGAATCAACTTTTGGGTGTTGAATTATTTGCTGCTTACAAAATCATCCAAGTTTCAGGTGCCGGATTATCTGGTGACAATATAAACCCGAGTTTCGGGTGTTGATTTATCTGGTGACAATACACCAGTACCACCCGAGCTTCCAGTTTCAATTTTTTAAGTGTCGAATTCCTTACTCTCCCTCACTTTTTTAGACAATTTAAGTTCGAGCGTAATTGAAATCTTACATTTCTTGTGTTTATACACCAACAGCTTAAACCTGGTTTCTCAAACACATACTTATCACATAAAAGAACCTTGATAGACTGCTAATTATCAATCTATTGAAAAGAAGCAAGTTTTCATCCCCTACCTTTCGCAAGGGCTACCGTTGCTTCATTCGGGTCGATTGTATACAGAGTACCTTCATACCGGATTTCTGCCTTCGATATAAGGCTTATCTTACTCCCAAGATATGGAACCTCTTGACTCATGGTTTGACTAAAGCCTTCACCAAGAACCAAAAAAAGTGTCGATGCTTTTCTTCAGCTATATCTATAATCGGATTGGTAAAGACCTTCTAATTTCCAGTCTTAGCGATCAAAATGGCGTTCATTTTTTTATTTATTTCTGAACGGAAGTGATAAAATTTGTTCATTGGTTTTGGTTCTTGGGCCTTGGTTTTCACACCATGCCAAAATTCAGTTATTATAGAGTAGAGTGAGTAGAGTAAAATGTTGCCGCAAATTCTGCCTAATTCATTTTTTTACCTATTCTTTCATACCTTATATTGATTATGTAAATATTTTATCGCATGGTTTAGGCCGAGCTAAGTGTAATAGTAATAGTTGTAAGTAGTATAAGTAGTAGTAGTAGTAGTAGTAGTAGTAGTAGTAGTAGTAGTAGTAGTAGTAGTAGTAGTAGTAGTAGTAGTAAGTGGTAGTAGTAGAAGAAGAAGAAGCAGTGGTAGTAGTTGCTGTTGTTGTTGTTGCTGTTGTACAGTAGCAGTAGCAGCAGTAGTAATTGTAGTAGTAGTAGTAGTAGTAGTAGTAGTAGTAGTAGTAGTAGTAGTAGTAGTAGTAGTAGTAGTAGTAGTAGTCGTAGTAGTAGTAGTAGCAACGATAGTATAAGGGAAGATGATCAGCTTGGAGTTAATTTCTCCTTAGATATTATCTAAAGTATTAGACATACTTTATTGGTCCTGAATTGAAATGATCATGATGTTACGCGTTATATAAGCACATATTTATACACCATCATGAATTATTTGATGAAAATTCGAAGCTAATTTAAGACAAAATAAACATAAAATATACATAGAATATAGATAGTATGCGCTTGGCTAAGAAGCTCATAACATTGCCATCCGGAAGTATAACGGACCAACACACAAAACTGTGTGTAAACATGAACGTTTATAGTCAGGTTAATACAGCTTAGTGAGAAGTACTCATAAACGCGGATGGCAAAAAACAATAACAAAGACTTGATTGACGTCATCTTCATTCCATCTATACAGCAGGTACAAGCAAAGTTATTTCCCCTCCCTACGGGGTGGTGGTATCCGTTGCTATGGGTAATAACAATGAACTCAATAGCAGCATTTTAAGGTCGTATCAAGCGGTTTGTAAACAATCGCATTTCTAATTATCTATATGAATTATATAAGCCCAATATACGGGTCTGGATTTTTATAAGCCTCTGGCTTTATTGTGTGGATTTTACCCTTCTGATGCTCGATAACGGATGCGACTTGTTGAGAGCAGTAGACGTCACGACTTAAGCTGACGTATTCGATAAGAGAAAGGGAAAAGAGCAAAAATCTAATTATCTATTAGAATTCAATATATTTGTTGTTTGTTTGTTTGTTTCGCGTTGTTTTGGGGGATTTCATGGCGCTTGGGCACTTTTGGGTCATCCGTGTGCCAGTAAAAAGAGGATGATAGAAGAATAGATGTGGATCTGAAGTGAAACGCACAAAATGAAACGTAAGACTAAGGGACTCGTAAAATGGAACAGAACAATCTACTAGCAATTGTAAAGTGGTATTTAAAGTAAAGTGGAGTTTAAATTTTATTTAAGAAAAAATTAAGTGATAATTCTCCAAACCACTAGAGCGTTTTACATAGGTTGTCAGTTTCTGCACTCACAGAATCGCCCTATTAATCAAAATAAAATTTAATAGAAGTCTGCAAATCCTAGGATTTCTCCGTTATATATTACACAAAACATTAAACAGCAATTAGTAATGGCTCGTATAGCTGTCTAAGGATATAACCTTCACAATGAAATAAATAATGAATTTTTAAAAAAACAAGTTCCAGTTTCACTTATAACTGACAATAAAAGTAAATGTGATTGAACCTATTTTATAATATTAATGTACGTATTTACATATTTTTATTGTTTAATTACATACAGCTTATCTTTGTGGAGGTCGAGGTCGTTCATGTTGGGTGCCGGTTGATGCAATGGTGTCAGGTTGGCCATACTATGAAGGGATTGAAATCTAGTTTGATATGATAAATATATACAGGACGTCACATTTCTCCGTGTTAGACTTCCTTGGCCTGTCTGCGGGACTGATGTGCCCTGAGACAGTGGTATACATAGTAAATATTGTACATGATGTTTACCGGAAGCCTTAATCTTATAATATGAATAATGTTTACTCAGGACTGGTCTAAAGTCAAACCTAATAAAATGTTCAAATGGTACATACGGCTAAACAAGCCTAATAATATTTTAGTAAAATAGTCTACTACGTGAGCGTTATATGTGTAGATATTTTAAGTAGCATAATTATTATAATGCTAACGTGGTGGTGGGCGTGTCTTACGTGTGTCCAACATCTAATTTACCATTATCCGGTATTGACTGAATGTGAGAAGACGCGGGTGGATTAGAGTTGTTTTTGTTTTTTTCGCACATAGATGTGAAGTATCATCCTCGCTAGTGGAGGTAACTTCGTGTCAACCCAATTAACAAATGGCTGCTGTCAACGTAATTGACGGTAATATGCCATGTCAAAATTCCACTCGTGACAGCAATCTATAATGTTGCTCTTGAAAATTTTTTAAAAAGGGATTTTACTTTTACGGTGCCTGCGACATTATTACCATAAGGCTATGTCAGCGCGGGTAAAAAGGAAGGAGAATAGAGAGAAACCTTGTATATCTGAAATCAAAACCACCAAGGAAAAAGCCAGCCAAAAGGGACTGCTTCAAATAGGAAACATATGCTAGCAGGAGTAATCCATCAACGGGCCCATTTTGATATTACCTGGAAGTACCAGCCAGCCCAAAAAATTTTAGACTCAGCAGAGTGAACAATCCATATTATGCTAGGTCTGAAAGTGGCTCCACACTTGAAGTTGATGAAATCGATTAGAAGATGGAGAAGAAGGAAAAAACAAGGGGAAAAAAAACAACAACAGAATCTGTAATTGAATTCATAAGGCTTTTATTCAAAGGATGAAAATAATTTGTTAGCCCACTCAGGGCCCAATTTTATGTAAACGGTCTATATTGACTTATGTACTAGTCTAGTAAATGACTTACTGGTCTTAAGACTAAGCGAAGTAAGGGACAGAAAAATCGAATTTTATCAAATGTTTTCTAGCTCGGCTCTTGCCTCAAGACGGAGACTAATCTGTCTATTTTGTGCTAGTAACATCTTGCTCTCAACAAGATATGAAGTGAATAGAAAAGTGCCAGAAGACAATAGAGAATAAAAATTTTTCGCGGCGGTGGTGGGGTTTGAACCTGCGACCTTATTGGTACGACAACTCCGCCTGGCAGGTGAGAGCGTGGCTCTACCGTGTGAGCTATCCACGAACACAAAAATATTCGTTTCAAACCCAAAGTCATTACTAGATCCCTCTCTCACCCACTTCTTGAGACCGCCGATTCGTTCGTACACCACCATCGCGAATAATTTTGACCAGCAGTTAAGCTTAATAGCCAATATTCTCAACACAAACATATAACATAGAAACGATTGAGACATTGAGTATGCTCCGGTGTATGGGGTGAATTTTTAATTCAGAAAAGTGAGTGGAGCAGGCACTTATGTTGGTAACAACAAGATATGAAGTGAATAGAAAAGTGCCAGAAGACAATAGAGAATAAAAATTTTTCGCGGCGGTGGTGGGTTTGAACCTGCGACCTTATTGGTACGACAACTCCGCCTGGCAGGTGAGAGCGTGGCTCTACCGTGTGAGCTATCCACGAACACAAAAATATTCGTTTCAAACCCAAAGTCATTACTAGATCCCTCTCTCACCCACTTCTTGAGATCGCCGATTCGTTCGTACACCACCATCGCGAATAATTTTGACCAGCAGTTAAGCTTAATAGCCAATATTCTCAACACAAACATATAACATAGAAACGATTGAGACATTGAGTATGCTCCGGTGTATGGGGTGAATTTTTAATTCAGAAAAGTGAGTGGAGCAGGCACTTATGTTGGTAACAACAAGATATGAAGTGAATAGAAAAGTGCCAGAAGACAATAGAGAATAAAATTTTTCGCGGCGGTGGTGGGGTTTGAACCTGCGACCTTATTGGTACGACAACTCCGCCTGGCAGGTGAGAGCGTGGCTCTACCGTGTGAGCTATCCACGAACACAAAAATATTCGTTTCAAACCCAAAGTCATTACTAGATCCCTCTCTCACCCACTTCTTGAGACCGCCGATTCGTTCGTACACCACCATCGCGAATAATTTTGACCAGCAGTTAAGCTTAATAGCCAATATTCTCAACACAAACATATAACATAGAAACGATTGAGACATTGAGTATGCTCCGGTGTATGGGGTGAATTTTTAATTCAGAAAAGTGAGTGGAGCAGGCACTTATGTTGGTAACAACAAGATATGAAGTGAATAGAAAAGTGCCAGAAGACAATAGAGAATAAAAATTTTTCGCGGCGGTGGTGGGGTTTGAACCTGCGACCTTATTGGTACAACTCCGCCTGGCAGGTGAGAGCGTGGCTCTACCGTGTGAGCTATCCACGAACACAAAAATATTCGTTTCAAACCCAAAGTCATTACTAGATCCCTCTCTCACCCACTTCTTGAGACCGCCGATTCGTTCGTACACCACCATCGCGAATAATTTTGACCAGCAGTTAAGCTTAATAGCCAATATTCTCAACACAAACATATAACATAGAAACGATTGAGACATTGAGTATGCTCCGGTGTATGGGGTGAATTTTTAATTCAGAAAAGTGAGTGGAGCAGGCACTTATGTTGGTAACAACAAGATATGAAGTGAATAGAAAAGTGCCAGAAGACAATAGAGAATAAAAATTTTTCGCGGCGGTGGTGGGGTTTGAACCTGCGACCTTATTGGTACGACAACTCCGCCTGGCAGGTGAGAGCGTGGCTCTACCGTGTGAGCTATCCCGAACACAAAAATATTCGTTTCAAACCCAAAGTCATTACTAGATCCCTCTCTCACCCACTTCTTGAGACCGCCGATTCGTTCGTACACCACCATCGCGAATAATTTTGACCAGCAGTTAAGCTTAATAGCCAATATTCTCAACACAAACATATAACATAGAAACGATTGAGACATTGAGTATGCTCCGGTGTATGGGGTGAATTTTTAATTCAGAAAAGTGAGTGGAGCAGGCACTTATGTTGGTAACAACAAGATATGAAGTGAATAGAAAAGTGCCAGAAGACAATAGAGAATAAAAATTTTTCGCGGCGGTGGTGGGGTTTGAACCTGCGACCTTATTGGTACGACAACTCCGCCTGGCAGGTGAGAGCGTGGCTCTACCGTGTGAGCTATCCACGAACACAAAAATATTCGTTTCAAACCCAAAGTCATTACTAGATCCCTCTCTCACCCACTTCTTGAGACCGCCGATTCGTTCGTACACCACCATCGCGAATAATTTTGACCAGCAGTTAAGCTTAATAGCCAATATTCTCAACACAAACATATAACATAGAAACGATTGAGACATTGAGTATGCTCCGGTGTATGGGGTGAATTTTTAATTCAGAAAAGTGAGTGGAGCAGGCACTTATGTTGGTAACAACAAGATATGAAGTGAATAGAAAAGTGCCAGAAGACAATAGAGAATAAAAACATCTTGCTCTCTAGTACACGATGGCAGGTAAGATAGCAGCCTTCATACTCTCAACGCAAAAGATTTCCAAAGAGGAAATAAGCAACACATCTGGTATAGATACTATTTCGTTCCGTGTCATATTTGAACTTACTTTTGCTATGACGAATCAAATCACGTGATATTGATAGGCGACTGATTAGACTACAATGGTGCCCATGGTCGACTGTCAGTTCTACATTTAGGCCAATGAAAGTTTCATTTAAACTCAAACAAATTTAACCCCCCCCCCCCCCTAATTTAAAAAAAAATACCCCCTCCCCCTCAAAAAAAATAAATGCAAATTGAAAGAGTGTTCTGATGAATCACAGTATTTCAGTCAGTTACAATGCCAGAAGAATAACTTTTGTCTTCATTATACTTTCTAATCGTTGTTTCTTTCTTTCTTTCTTTATTTATTTTGTGTTCTTTGAAGCGAACCCTTCGACTTCGAGTCTCCGTTCACTCGCAACTCGCAAGCCAGATTAACGGTTTTTCAAAAAGTTTTTACTCTAAAAAATATGTACTTTCAACGATCTGCATCTGTTGTTTTGTGGTTTTTTTTGGTTTTTTTTTTTGTTTTTGTTTTTTTTTTTTATTTTTTTTTTTTTTTGTTTTTGTTTTTTTTTTTTTAAGCCAATGTCATTGGTAACCGACGTATTTTCCTTCCGAATCGAAGCTCTCTCAATCTAAAAATAGCTGTTATCTTGTCGACTCTATGATGTATCCTAATACAGTGGAACCTCCCGATTACGACACCTCTGAATAGCGACAACCTCCTGATAACGACATTGACCCGTGGTCCCGATTTTTTTTCTCTTTAAGATCAGTAAAAAAACCTCCAGATAACGACGCACTTTTTGATAAAACCTCCGAATAACGACATCGTTTCGGCGATTTTCGTGGATATCTGATACTAAAAATACCGAGTATGAGTACTCAAAGTTTATAAAAACGATTCCTGCTTGAACCAATGAGTACGCAGCTTTTGAAATCAATGAGAACGCAGCTTTTTTTTTTGACGAATCTTGGCTGATATGCATTAATAAAAACCAAGGTATAAATGTAAGTGTAAGCAAGTAAACACAAAATCTTGAAAAATGTGATATTATGTGGTGATAGTAGTAGTAGTAGTAGTAGTAGTAGTAGTAGTAGTAGTAGTAGTAGTAGTAGTAGTAGTAGTAGTAGTAGTAGTAGTGTTTTTGTGGGAGGAGGAGGAGGAGGAGGAAGAGGATGAGGAATTTTATCTAACTCACTTGTTTTAAAGGGTTTTACAGCGCTTGTGACACAGCTATGTCATATCAGCGCCAGTAAAAAGGAAGAAAATTGGAGAGTAAAAAAACATTCTAGATTTACAATTGAAATGACATAAGAAAAAGTAAGACAAAGGGGAATGGTCTAAATAGGGAACAGATGTAGATTCCAGGAGACACTATCAGTGTACTCAGTTCAGATCACCTAAAAGTCTCATCCAGACACACGCACAAGAACCCTCTAAGAGAAATACACTACAATGTTTTGTTTGTCTTGTCAATGTTAATAAAAACTGGTCCCGTGGGCCTTACCACGCCCATTTTGTCCGCCATATTGGAAACCTCTAAATAACGACACCCCCGGATAACGACATAAAAACTCGGTCCCGTGGCATGTCGTTATCGGGAGGTTCCACTGTAAATATTCTCTGACTAAGCTTGAAGTCCGGACTCACCAAGTGACTAAAACTTGGCCAAACATCATCACCATTGTTTGGGTTCTGGTGCTTCGCATCTCTGGTTCCCACACTTGTGGAAATATTAGTAGTAGTAGTGATAGTAGTAGTAAGCTTCGCAGTCCGAATGCCGCTTGTGGAAATATTACTACACGTCAAATCCAGCACCCGGCGACGAGGGGTGATGTAAGAGGTTAAATCCAGGCTTTTGTTTTTTCTCGTTCTCGTCGTTCGGTCTGATTTCGTTAATTTGCCACTACTATCAAGCCACTGCGCTTAAAATAGCAAAATGGAATATAAGATAGTTACCTCAGGCTGGAAAGCTAAAAATGTGAGAGAGAAAAAAAAAGAGATGCACAGGTTTGAAGTAGACAACATGAGACTGTGTGAGGTACGATGGAAAGGAGTAGGGATACTGTCTACAGGAAACCACCAAATGATTTACTCTAGCGTAGGAACACACAAGTATGGAGTTGGAATTCTGGTGGATAAAGGGACGACAAAGACACTCAAAGGATAGTTAGAAATTTCTGAGAGAGTCTTACTGGTAAAATTTGAGAATAAACCTTTTTTCCTGTGTGGTGTAATACAGGCCTTCTGAACAGACGACCACCAGACAACCAGCCGGAAATGTTGCCTGCAAGGAATGAGCTACCAATTAGCTGTGATCCACCATCGATAGCAGAAATTGTGGGTGCCATTAACAAGATGAAAAGAGGGAAAGCTGCTGGACCAGACCAGATCCCACCGGAGGTTCTAAAAGTTGATGCTGAAAGAAATGCTGAGGCCCTGCACCTACTATTTGAGAGAATCTGGAATGACGGGATATTCCCCAAGGATTGGATGGAAGGACATCTTATCAAGCTTCCAAAGGAAAGGGGACCTCAGTAATTGTAATAATTATCGAGGAATCACTCTTCTCTCTATCCCAGGAAAGGTTTTCAACCGTATTATTCTAGAGAGAATTAAGAATGCAACAGATGCTAAACTACGGGACAACAGGCAGGTTTTCGGAAAAACCGTTCAACCACTGACCAGATTGCCTCTCTGCGAGTCATAGTGGAACAGTCTATAGAATGGAACTCTCCTCTTATTGTCAACTTTCTGGATTACGAGAAGGCTTTCGACAGTATTGACAGAGCAACATTGTGGAAAATTCTGGCACATTATGGACTCCCTGAAAAGATAGTAAACCTCGTTAAGGAAATGTATGAAGGATCAAGTTGCAGGGTTGTACATGAAGATCAGCTTACTGACAGCTTTGAAATTAAGACTGGTGTCAAGCAGGGATGCTTGCTCTCACCATTCCTGTTCATCCTTGCCATTGATTGGCTCATGAAGGAAACCTCCAAAGGGCGAAGAATGGGATACAGTGGACCCCTGGACACAGTTGGATGATCTGGATTTTGCAGATGATCTGGCTCTTTTGTCCCACACCCAGGACCAGATGCAAGCAAAAACCACAATTATAAACAGCCTCTCGGAATACATTGGCCTAAGAATTCACCCTGCAAAGTCAAAGGTCTTGAGGATAGGTACGCGTCAAAGGGAGCAGATCAAAGTAAAAGATCAGGAACTCGAAGATATAGACACTTTCTGCTATCTCGGGAGTATAATTGACAGAAATGGAGACACGGAAGCAGAGGTGAAAGCACGAATAGGAAAGGCACAGGCTGCATTCACATCTTTGAACAAAGTTTGGAGAACTAAAGATATCTCCCTTCGACTAAAGCTAAGATTTTTCAACTCAAACGTGAAATCTGTGCTACTGTATGGATGTGAAACTTGGAACGCATCACAGGCATGTATAAGGAGGGTACACATTTTCGTAAACAGGCGCATGCGTAAGCTACTCAGAATAAAATGGATGGATAGAATAAAAAATGAAGAAGTATGGAAAAGAACACAGCAGAAACCAGTGGGAGAGGAAATAGGAAGAAGACGATGGAGGTAGATTGGACACACGCTTAGAAAGAATGAAGAAAGTATTGGACTGGAACCCTCAGGCCAGAAGATCAAGGGGAAGGCCACGAGGAACATGGAGAAGAATTAAAGAAGCTGGTATACACAGAAGAGGTAAGACATGGAATGAGATTAAAAAGTTAGCTCAGGATAGAGAGGGATGGAAACTGTTTGTCTGTGGCCCATACCCTGTCCCATGGTGAAAAAGGCAATGATGATTATGATGATGATGATGTTATACAGATATACACACCAACAACAAACAGCTCGGTTGAAGAAATTGATAGATTTTATGAACAACCAGAACTAGCAAAAAGTCGATGTAAGTCAAAGGATGTCATCATAGTGCAAGGGGATTTTAATGCAAAAATGGGAGGTGAAAGACACGAAAACGTAAAAGGACCAGATGGGCTTGGTAATGAAAGAGGAAAAAAAAATATTGAATAGGCACATACCAATGAAAGGATGGTGGCCAATACATGATTTGAACTACATTCAAGGAGGAAATTGATATCCAGACGGAAACTATAGGAATAAAATCGATTTCATCCTTATAAACAACCAGTTCAGAAACGCTGTAAAAAAAGCTCAAAAGCATACATGGAAGCTGACTGCTACTAAGCTCACAATCCTGTGATAGTCAAAGTAAAACTTAAACAGAAGAAATTAAAGAAAGCTCACAGAAACATTCATAAAATTGCAGCTTGATCTCCTGAAATACAATCAACATCTAAGCGAAAAATGTCAAGTGAAGGTTCGGAACAAATTTGACATTTTGGAAACACTACTAGACATTGATAAGAAATGAAAATGTATTAAGGAAGCCATCACAAACTCATTGAAAGAAAATGTGCCACCAGTGCAACAAAAACCAAAGCAAAGATGGAAAACAAAAGAAAT
>NC_088366.1:36320258-36327758 GCF_034508935.2 Berghia stephanieae
TTTGTGTGGTTTTTATTAACAATGTTAATGACATTGAACATACATTGATACAACAATGCCATAATTTGTCATGTTTATCATGTAAAATCATGTATGGACCTACAAAACCATTATTTTGAATGGTGATTTGATGATGATGAACAAAATATGTGTGTTGTACAAAATAAATGGCAAAGCTAACAAAATGCAATCTCCTTAATAAGAGGAGAATGGGGATTGACAAGTACTGCAACAAATTGAAAAATAATATCAGATGTTTCTCTTAACATGGTTGGAATATATGAGAGGATGTTAACATTTTTCAGTCTTTCATTAGCCCTCTCAACATGAATTCTACATGAAGCAATTTCTTTTGTTAATAAAATCTCATTTTCAGTAAATTTATTATGTAAAAAGGGAGGGATATTACAGTTACTCCTTGAGGTAAAATATCTTGAATCAGGATGGGGTTTTACCTTTATTACCTTTATCTGCTAAAATTAATTCTCCAGGGCTTAAAATTAAAAGTTTTAGTAATCCACAATTTTGTACAATGACCTTATCCGAGACAGACCCTGGATCATGTTTAGAAATAAAATTTATCACACCATTTGGACTTAGACCAACAAGAGCTTTAACAGAATTCATGGACCTATAAGAAGAATAAGTTAACCGTTGTTTATCCATTTCTTTAGGAATAGCAATTTGGTCATCTGTACAATCAATGATCATTCTGCAATTTGGAAATCTTAAAAATGATGATGGAGCTGATAGTTTATTTTTATGTCTAGAAGGGCATGTAACCTTCATAACATTTTCAAAGAGAAGCGTATGGCTTATGTAAAACATGAATAAAAGTTTGTATAATATTTGTTATAGTACTTTCACTAACGCTAAACAATTGTGAAATATGAAGGTTAGCGTAGTTCTGTCTAAGTTTCATAAGTGTAATAATGAAAATTTGGTCTTTAATGCAACTGTCTCTTCTTGAACTTCCCATCTACTATAAAAATAATGTTACCTCTAAAGCACTCAACATATTGAACAATAATATTAAATATTTTAAAAGAATGTACACCTGTCTCCATTCGAAGAACTTTTCTGTAAGGCTTGAAACAGTGTAAGTGCGTTGAATCTAACTTAGTTGGGTTTTTTAAAGCTAGCTATTTCCTTATTTTTGTCTGTAATTTTTTGTTCTTGAATTAAATTTGTTGTTCTATTTAAAATATCCTCACTTGTTCTACAATCTGTTTTTTTTTAAAAAGATGGAATCCTGTGATGATGGTGACGAGAGTTGAGATGATGATGAGGGAGAAGATAATGAGGATGATGATGAGGAGGAAAATAATGATGATGAGGAATCTGGTTTTTTTTAAGGTGGGACTTTGTGATGATGATGAAGAGAGTTGAGCTGATGATGATGATGATGATGATGATGATGATGGTGGTGGTGGTGGTGGTGGTGGTGGTGGTGTGGTGGTAGTGGTGGTGGTGGTGGTGGTGGACTTCTTGATGTTGGTGCCAATTGAGATGGGGTGGGAATTCCTTGTGTCACTTTTCTTTTCTTTCTTTCTGGCTCTGATGGAAACAATTTATTTTTATTTCTGTCAAACAATTCAGGGAGGTTGGCTTTGTCACCATCTCTGAAGTGACAAGAACACACTCTTGATGATGATGTTGGATCTTTTGTCCTTTCACCTGAAATGAAAAGATAAAAAAAAAAAACAATAATTCTGTTGGGCATATTGGGTATATTATTTAATTTGATAAGTACTTTGTTTTAGACTATCTTGTTTGACACCAGCTCAATGCATGATAAATCAAAGGTGTGCAAGAGACTAGGTTACTGGTGGGTCTCTCGCCTGTCTTTTATGAAATCGCACATTCAGCAAAATGTCGCACTTCCTCATTACTTCTTTTGATGATTTTGACTAGGTATATATAAAAATAAGAATTCTTAAATTTACACAGTTAAAGTTGATCTTGGGGTTGAGTGTGGCAAGACTTGCGTTTTCTCTTTATTTCAGTCAGTACTGTACTGGACAGTGCGGTGATGGAAACATTGGAGTGTCAACAATCGGGCACAGGTAAAGGAGAGAGGTCCCTGCCGCCATCTTGCTTTGTTCACACAAAGTTGCCACCTCGGCTGTCGGGGAGGGGAGGCATGGCAGAGAATCAGAGAAACTTTCCAAAAAAAGAGGAAAGTATGTGTGTTTGTGTGTGTGTGTGTGAGAGAGAGAGAGAGAGAGAGAGAGAGAGAGAGAGGAGAGAGAGAGAGAGAGAGAGAGAGAGAGAGATCTGCGTGAGGGGAGGGGGGGGGGGGGGAGAGAGGTTGCGTTATTTTATTTATTTATTTTCATTTTGCCATAAAGGTATCGAGTTTAAAGTAAGATTTTAACAAATATTTTATTCTCTTTCTTCTTGTTCTCCTTTTAAAAAAAATTATCACTTATCAGTAGAACTTAACTCTCATTCAGTTTATCAGCCTTAACATCAAAACGATTGAGATATCATTTTTGCTTCAACTTCAATAAAAACCTAGTTTGGAATGTATTTTTATTTATAATTTCGTGCAATTGTACACTTTAATCATAAAATATAGGTCTACGTAAGCTAGAACTTGACCTAGATCTGGACTACGAACTCTATCAAATGTTCGACGAGGCGTGCGTGCTTACCTGACTAAAGTGGTCCACTTTTTCTTCAATTTTTTGTCTGCCTGTCCATTTGGAAATCTGTAAAACTTGCAGGAGTGACTCTCTGACTGGTGTAGACAATCTGGTACAAAATACTGGACCATATTTAAGATAAAAATTGTTTTTTTGAGCGATTTTCCAATTATTCCTTGCCTGGACCAAGCACGGATTTTTTTTGTTTAGAGCCAGCCGATTCGTTGCTAGGCGGACGTGACGTCAGACTGTGGAATCCTATTCAGTTATTCTAAGCCAATTCAGTCATTCACCCAACATGTCATATTAATATATTCTATCCGAATTTCCTGTCCACACAGACTTCGTCAGTCAAAGCACTCTTGCAATATCTGTCGTCATTGTCTCCAGCACTTACTTATTTACATCCATGTTGAGTTGGGTAATGTGTAAAAAATGTCTGCCAATGACAAGACACCTCCGGGGCCGGAACGGAAAGCTTCCACAAGTGTGGAAGCATGCGAAGATAGTTGCCATCCTGAAGCCAGGGAAGCCGGCGAAGGAGGCAGACAGTTACAGACCCATATCGCTGCTGAGCTGTCTTTACAAATTGTTGGAGCGTGTTCTATTAAACCGATGGGGGCCGGTCCTAGACGCTGCCCTGCCACCTGAGCAGGCAGGCTTCAGGGAAGGGAGGTGCACCACGGAGCAGGTCATTGCCCTTACAGAGCATATTGAGCACGGGTTCGAGAGAAAACAGCAAACAGGTGCTGTGTTTATAGACCTATCAGCGGCGTACGATACGGTCTGGTGCGATGGGTTAATGCTCAAACTTGCAAAAATCATAAGGTGCAAAAAGACCTTGAAGTTGTTCTCTTCGATCTTAGGGGAAAGGCAATTCCACGTCGCGCTGGGAGACGTCACGAGCAAAGTTAGGAAATTGAAGAATGGGGTCCCTCAGGGTCGGTACTTGCGCCAATGTTGTTTAACGTTTACATTAGCGATATGCCGAACACTTCCTCCCTGAGGCTGGGATACGCAGACGACTGGGCACTCGTTACTCAGAGCAAAGTGTGGACCCGTCTCGAGAGCGTACTCAGCGAGGACGTCACCAGACTCAAATCCTACTTTGACAAGTGGTACCTGAAGATGAACACTTCAAAAACCGTGGCCACTGCATTTCACTTATGCAGTGGCTGGCACACCCGTAAACTGAATGTCCTAGTCGGGGACCAGCCACTCCCATATGAGCCGGTCCAAAATATTTAGGGGTGACGCTGGATCGCAGCCTTACCTATCGGGTTCATCTCGAAGGGTTGCCCGGAAGATAGAGAAGCGGAATAGTCTTCTGAGGAAGCTGGCGGGATCGACTTGGGGCGCTAGCCAAGCGCTCCTGAGAACATCCGCCCTGGCACTATGCTATTCCACCGCGGAGTATTGCGCTCCAGTGTGGGGTAGAAGCAGAAACGTTGAGAAGGTGGATGTAAAACTTCGCAAGTCGATGCACATAGTGTCGGGAACGCTAGCAACAACCCCTAGAGAATGGGGCCCGGTAATGGCAGCGATCCAGCCCCCCGATGTCCGGAGGGAGACCATTACGGGAAACTGGCTGAGTAAGATCAAAGAGAGAGGGAATGGGGATACCCCTCTCATGCGCATAATGAACGGTGCCCCCGTTTCGAGCCGAAATAAGTCCCGGCAACCCTTGTACGCAGAATCCCTGACTACGGACAGAGCTGCACATACGAGATGGAAGTCGGTTTGGACGAATTCAATCCCTCGTGGGGGCGGGGACCTACACTCCTCTAAGCTTGGTGAGAAGTTGCCAGGCTTTGATACCAGTAAGAGGAGACACTGGGTAGCTGCGAATCGGCTTCGGTCGAGGAGCTGCCTAACGGCCGGTGCGTTACATCAGTGGGGTCTAACTTCCTGTCCTTTATGTCCACGCTGTGGGCAAGAACCCGAAACGGCAGAGCATCTAGTCGAAAGGTGTGTTGTGACGATGCTACCGGGCGGGTTCGCGACGGTGCACGAATGCGGACCGGACTTTGCTGATTGGGTCGATCGTCATAACATAATAGTGTGAACCATAAGAAGCTGCTGCTGTACCTCCGGGGCCAGGGTTGTACCAGCATTGACTCCAACCAGGTTGTGAATCACTCGCCTTTGGATTAACCAGTTAAGTGCCTTACTCTGGAAGGACAAATATTTTTTATAAAATTGGCCAGAAAACTCGTCTTTCAAACATTGATCTATTTAAATAACTCTTATGTTGGCAAAAACTCTCAAACCTCGCGAGTTTTTGCCAAGATGGGAGTCAGTTAAATAGATCTATATTTGAAAGATGGCTTACCTGGCCAAATGTATTAAAACGTGTTTTTTTCCAGACTACGACAGTTAACTCGTTAAACCATCCTGGTATTTTTACCATGACCCATACATTTCAAAGCCTCTGCACCAGTTTAGTCTTATCGCAAATTTTATCGGGTCACGTTTTACACATTTCTTATTGATTTTTCCAACACACTCTATCATTTAAAACAAAGAACTCGCCGGGCTAAGTATGTCTTCATAATATGAATAATGTCAGTTTGATGCTAATGTCTCTGTTTTTCGTTACCTTTTAAAATCCTTTAAGTATATACCGGTCCGTGAAATTATGCTTTCAATGACAAAGCAATTTTTTTATGTTTAGTCAGAGAATAATAGATTAATATTAAAACCTCCAATTGGACCAAATGTCGTAAACCCGAGACGATTTTGAATTATCGGGCAACTTTAACAAGTTTGTGTTATTTTAATCTTTCGATACGAGAATTGCTCAAAGCGCTTTACAAAGAGTCCTTAGCCAACAGCAAACATTTAACACGTAGGACGCCTGTAAGGCGAAATTGCATTTTTTCCCGATAGAGACATCACTGTTAACGGTCAGGTACTCCTTTTACATCTGAGTACTGTGAGAGAATATGATTTAAGTCGTTTCCAAGGATTCTAAGGACTCAACTATGCGTCGATCACAGCCGGACTCAAACCATGGACCTTAGGGTCCTTAGGCTAGTGTCATACCACAGACCACATAGTCCCACATTGAGAATTAACAAGAAAACTGCAATAACTCAGCAATTTATCGTTATGTTTCAATTCTATAAAACAAGATAGATATTATGTCATTTCTTCCAGAGCACCGCTCTTATGTGGGATTACTATTTTTAGTACTTTACATATCTACTGAAAGACGTTCTTGCAGAAGCAATGACTAAATCGGTTCTTAAGAGCTTTTTTTTTTTCACCGAGACAAGATGGGCTTTTGACTCGTATTGCTTTTTGTTCGCTCCGGTAGTTTAGATAGAAGGCAATGATTTAGGCTGGGGAAGGATTTTTTCAACATTTTCTTCCGAAAAGAGTCGAAATGTCACATGAGATCAACAGAATAGAATGAATGAATTTTTTGGGTTTGACTTCTTCATATTGACAACCAATTACTTGAACTTGATAAAGAGCTAACCATACGATGACGCCGTCAAAACATGGCCCATATAATTAGATGCAAATGACCATCATACGGATCCATTCAACATTTTTGTTTACACAATGCACAGCAGCAGACTGCCAAAAATAATAATAATGCTGAAAACTTATATAGCGCTATAACACCAGACTCTAAGCGCTTAAATTACAAATTACTTTGGCTGAAACATACTCATTCACACACACACAAGCACACACACACACACACACACACACACACACACACACACACACACACACACACAACACACAACACAAAACCAGACCTATCTTGCTTCTCATACAATCTACTAAAAATGAAACAGATGTTTTAAACGAAAGTTTAAAAATAGACAAAGATTATTTTTCACGAATGCTCTGTGGTAAGGCGTTCCAAACAGAGGGTCCGAAATGAGAAAAGGATCTCATTCCAGCATTTTTCCGTATTTGAGGGACAAATAGTTTGGTGGAATCACTGGCCGAACGTAAGGGCGGGGTTTTGAATATCTTTCAATTAGTTCCGAAAGGTAGGAATAAGGGGCAGTACCTTCAAGACAACGATACACTAAAAAACAAACTTTGAATTTAATCCTGCCAACTATCAAAGATGCGACAAGGGGTTATATTAAGTGGAATTGATAAAAAATCTCCTTACCCCCCCTCCTCCCCTCATTCTTTCACCCCTTCCTTTCTCTGTCACTACCCCACCCCCCCCCCCCCCCCCCCCCCCCGCTTCCCCTAACAGAAAACAAGAAAAATAGAGTCTACCACCTTAACTCCCGCGAACATCACATTGTGGCATGGATCCCTTGTCTTGTTCCTTTTCTAGTCGTGAACTGGTATCCAGAGACCTTAAGTTTGTTGCGAACTCGGAACATACTTTTATCAGGAAAAGACGCGAGTCAATAATAATATGAACAGGCTAGACGTTTGGTGATTGAAAGTGGTACTCACTACGAAAGATGGGAATTTTTACTTTTGTTGAAATTCCAACTACTGGAGGGGTTTTCTGTGTTTTGATTTTTTTTTTATGATTGTAACTGTTATCCATTAAAAAAAAAAAAACATCCACCAGATTATGAAAAGTGTGTTCTCTCAAAACGTACCCGAATCAATCACTGCATGAGCATGAACAGACTTGAGTGAAGGAAACGCCAACGTGAGAACAAAACGAGCGGCAAGGCTTTAAAGCCCACCAAATACTAACTAACTAGATATGAAAATAATTGATCAATAAAGTAAAATTGTTTGGTTTTCCAAGATGTTGGTCATTTCTAATGCAACGATTTTTTTTCATAAATACAAGGTGTATGTTCCTGAACATGTGTCTTTACACGCGACTTTAAGAAAAGTGATCATATTTTTA
>NC_088366.1:36332758-36335258 GCF_034508935.2 Berghia stephanieae
TCGTTCGTATCAATGTTTATGTCTCAAGGAATTCGAAATGGTGGCGGCTATGTTTACTTCCGACACAAAATTGCACCGCTATTTTCATCTTATTTCGCGATTTGTTGATTAAAGACCTATTTTTCGCTTACTATTATATTAAGCGTGGTATGATGATTTAGAATTACAAAAATAATATTACTTGTACTTCAGATTGTACACTTCTGCTCAAAATTTTCTTCTACCAATATCAACTCAAGGAAAACAAAATGTGAGACGACCTTCTTCGACTTAAGCCATCATTACTTTCAATACCACCGAGAGCCGTTTGTCCCACAATGAAATAATAAAGAAACTGAACGGGAAAAGGAAAAGGGACAAAAGAGGAGGCGTGAAATACCGACTTCATAGACGAGGATCTAAACCACCACTCCCTTCAATAATACTTTCCAATGTTAGATCTCTTCGTAATAAGATAGACACCCTCACGGCTCTCTCCAAGTTTGATTATGATTATAAAAATGCATGCATTATTTGTCTTACGGAAACATGGCTTTCGTCTATGGACACCGATAGTAGTATTGATTTGGCAAATTTTACTTTGTACAGAAAGGATAGAGACACGTCATTAGGGAAAAACAAAGGGGGAGGTCTATGCATATACGTGAATGATAGATGGTGTAAAATTGTAAATATAAAAGATCAAATCGACACTCCTGATATTGAACTACTTTCTATGTCTCTACGTCCACACTACTTGCCTCGGGAGTTTCGGGTTGTGACCATTGTTAATGTTTATATTCCATATCGCGCAAAAATTGATAAAGCATACCAATTAATAAATGAGCATGTATTGTCATTACTACTACGCCACCCGGACAGTCCATTTATTATTGTTGGTGATTTTAATCACTGTCAGCTGCCCATAGCTGGACTAGAACAGTTCGTCACCTGCAAAACACGAGGAAACAACACGCTTGATCTGTGCTATAGCAATATAAAGAACGCCTACAAAGCGCTACAAAAACAACCGATAGCCACATCTGATCATAATACAATTCACCTAGTACCGACGTATATCTTTAAATTAAAAAGTGAGAAACCAATTGTAGTATATCGCCTTATCTGGACTCAAGAGGCAATCCAACGATTGAACGGCTGTTTTGACTGTACTCGGTGGGAGACATTAATGGTAGAAGGAGACAGTATTGATTAATGGACGGAAACTGTGACATGTTATATTGCATTTTGTATGGATTTATGCGTGGAAAAAAAAAAGAAATTAGGATATTTCCTAACAATAAGCCATGGGTTACAAAGCGACTTAAATATATACTCAACGAAAAGAAAATTGCCTATATGAGTGGTGACATTAAACTAGAATTTGAAAAGGGAAAGGAGATCAGAAATACAATAAAAGAAGAAAAGGTTGAATACAAAAACAAAATGGAGCGACAACTGAGATCAGGCTGCGCAAGGAAAGCATGGGAGATGATAAAGCAAATGGGAGGAGTAGACCAAAAGAAACGAATATTCTCACAAGGAAAACCGATAACTGATGTCAACAAATTAAATGATTTTTACTGTCGTTTTGACAGGCTCCCATCTGTGCACAACGGTTTGTCAAATGACAATGAGCCACCTCCAGATGTTGAAGAAACTGTAAGCTCCCTCTTCCGGCGATGTAAAGAACATAAAGCACCAGGACCAGACAACATTACCGGAACTATTTTGAAAAAACTGTCACCAACAACTGGCTATACCTTATACAAAACTACATACTTCAAAGGTCAATCGATGAACAATCAGTGCCAGTACTTTGGAAAACATCGATTGTCGTTCCAGTTCCAAAAGAGCGTTGCCCAACCGTATTGAACGACTTCCGTCCAGTGGCGCTTATATCGCTTGTAATGAAATGTTTAGAAAAAGTTATAAAATGTGAGCTCCTACAAAAATGTGTGGACCAGCAATTGCTAGATCCGTACCAATTTGCTTACCAGCAACATCTTAGTGTAGAAGACGCACTTTTAACCGCCACAAATTCAATCTCAAAACACCTTGACCAAACGCCCTCGAATTACGCAAGAATCCTGTATGTCGACTTTTCGTCAGCATTTAATGCCATGAACACAGATATTATGCTTCAAAAGTTGTGCAACATGGATATTCCAAACTACCTTATTAAATCTTATAAAGAGTTTCTGACCCTTGGACCGCAATGCGTAAATTTGGGTGAAAATATCTCCAACAAAAGAACGTTGTCGAACGGATGTCCCCAAGGCTGAGTGAGTTCCCCAATCCTGTACATCTTATACACGAACGACTGCAGACCATCCTTTGAAAATTGTTTTATAGTGAAATATGCAGATGATACTGCTAATCTTGGCTTATTAAAAGATAAAGTTACCGATTGGTGTGAACAAAATCAGCTTGAATTAAATGAAAAAACGAGAGAACAGGTGTTTGGTGTAAAAAATAAAAACGACTTAAAGCGTGTGACGATCGGTAGTGATGATGTTGA
>NC_088366.1:36337758-36345258 GCF_034508935.2 Berghia stephanieae
ATTATCCCTGTCTGAGGGCATTCCAGCCGGAAGACAGGTCAATGGAGACATCTGACGGCATCCTTATATTTTATCAAAAATCAGATTTCTATCCCTTCCTGGTTTGGCCATAGGAAGACCTGGCCAACCTCCCACTTGCTCGTCAGACGACATCACCAGTACAGCAGAGAGACGACCAGTTTGGCTAAGGACCTCAGCTGCTGCGAAATAAAGCATCACAATAAACAAATATTGTGGTTTTGTTTTGTTTGTTTTATCATTGACGAATGACGAATCATAAACATTGATATTATAAAACATTATAAAATGCAAATTCGTACCATACCATAATATTTCAAACAGAATAAATCTGATTTACTTTCATTGTCAAATATAAATTGGACTGGAATTTGTTTATTCTTTACTTATTGTTTTTTCTTATTCTTTTTTTTTTTAATTTTGTGAAGGTTATATCCTTAGACAGCTATACGAGCCAATAAACATTGCTGTTAAATAATTCCATGTAATATGTAACAGGAAAATCATAGTTGTTGAGGACCTCTAACTCTTTTTAATTTAATTCTAATTAGGGTGATTCTGTGAGTGCAGGAACTGACAACCTATATAAAACGCTCGTGTGGTGTGGAGAATTACTACATAAACTTTCTTAAATTTTAAAATTTCATCTCCACCTTAAATACCACATTACAGCATCTTCCATAAGAAAAAGGAATTATGCATTCAACCCACCGCCGATTTAAGAAATGACAAAAACGAGTCAGATTACCTGAATGTAAAGTAGATAGATGAAGACAGCAATATTCTCTCTCTCTCTCTCTCTCTCTCTCTCTCTCTCTCTCTCTCTCTCTCTCTCTCTCTCTCTCTCTCTCTCTCTCTGTGTGTGTGTGTGTGTGTATATGTGTGTGTGTGTGTGTGTCTTTCTGTCTCTCTCTGGCTCTCTATGTCTCTGTATCTCTCTTTCTTTCTTTCTCCCTTTCTTTCTCTCCCCCCCCCCCCCCCCCTTCTCTCTCTATCTCTTTCGTCCTCTCTCTATCTCTGTTTCTCTCTCTCTCTCTCTCTCTCTCTGTCTCTCTCTCTCTTTCTTTCTCCCTTTCTTTCTCTCTCACCCCCCCCCCCCCCCCCCGCTCTTTCTCTCTCTCACTCTCTCTCTCTCTCTTTTCTCTCTCTCTCTCTCTCTCTCTCTCTCTTCTCTCTCTTCTCTCTCTCTCTGTCTCTCTCTCTCTTTCTTTCTCCCTTTCTTTCTCTCACTCTCTCTCTCTCTCTCTCTCTCTCTCTCTCTCTCTCTCTCTCTCTCTCTCTCTCTCTCTCTCTCTCTCTCTTTCAAAGTATAAATATCCACGTTGAATTTACCTAGTTAGTATTTACCAGGTCAAAGACTGGTTTAGGCATGTAGGTATGTATATTCAAGTTACAGTTGATAACGGCCATGTAACCGTTTACGTCATCTGCCACCTGTTATCAAGACAGAACTGTTACATTCATAACAGGACGACAGTGCCAAGCATTCGAGAACTGCTACATATATTCTTGGTAGAGTGACCCACAGATAAATGAGAGGGCTAATCTGTGGAGTGACCTGGGCATCGGATGACAACGTGAAAGGTTGTCTTATCATTACCATCACTGACCATTTGGTCAAGATATCGCCTATTTGATAATTCATACGTGAGTGTTCGGTGCCTTAAAATATCATTATATCATAGCTATCTTAACTACGTGCCTGTTGGCTGAAATAATCGGCCTTCCCTAAACATCGTTCACAGTCTTTTGTCATAGGTCATCTTAATAATTCATTATGTTATACAAAATTACAATGCGATATCGTCTCGAAATTGATGCTGCAGTGCGATTCGATCTCGAAATTCGTGATGTTATACAAAATTAGAGTGCGATTCCACCCACTACCTTGTCACAATAATGTGATATATTATGGTCATTACCTGGGTAGCTTGTTGATTCTGTGTACAAGTAAAAATAGAGAAACAAGTGCGGATGGAACGTAAGAGAACATCTCAAGAAAGGGTCTGCAGCCTTTTGGCTGTGGCCACTTTTCTTTCCTTTCTTTCTTGTAAACCAATCAAATTGATGTTTCCATCTAATGGTCATACGACCTCTTGTTGCTATGGCTGGCAAGCCATTGATGTGGACGCAGTTTTTACTATTATTTCAGCATGAGTCTCGGGTTATTTGATCAACATACAGTACATACACTTTTGAAAATGTCATTAGTTATCACATATTTTATTAAAACTATTCGAATAAACATTTCAGTGGGTTTATTTTTTACTCGAAAATTAAAAATATATCTAATATATTTTGTCCCTGATACCAACCGATAACCGTAAACTGACAACCCATGGCCACCTAAGTACTTGCCTATCACCCGAAAATATTGTGATAAATATTGACTGTGGGACTGACTTATTTGTCTGTTTGGCATGTACTAAATATAACTATGGAATTAAGGAATGTCTGCCTGGCCTTTTTCTTGACTGGAAATTAATATTCAAGGGAACGGAAAGACCTATATGGCAGAAAATATTCTAATTGATTAATACGAAGTAACGCGCGAATCATCAATTCCAGAAAATGTCAAAATGAATTAAATCAGCATTCAGATTTTCATTACGAAACAAAAATGGCTTATGGAGACTCTTGAGCTCGACCACCTCTCAGATAGCACGGCTCTTGGGGAGTTTCCGTGAAAAAGTTGACGTGACGTTGCACTTCATCGTTGGTTTTAGACCGCCAGTTGTGGGATTCGTTTTCATGACTAAAAACTGTTTTTATTGTTTTTATTCCATCAATCAGGCGGAAGATAGAACGAAGTTGACGTCACTCAGGTCTTTGTTATTGTTTTTTGCCATCCATGTTTATGAATAATTCTCTCTAAATTGTATTAACCAGATTGTAAACGTTCAAGGTTATACATATTTTTGTGAGTTGGTCGTTTTTTCTCCGGATGTTGTGAGTTTCTTAGCCAAGCGCACAGCATCTATAAACGTAAAAGATTATCTACTCATTATTTTGTGTGTTGGTTTGATTGCTCTGACGCGCAGAACTGGTGAGTATTTCTCATAGATTGATATCATCACTAGACTCCATATATTATTTGCAATGATAGGTTTGTTATTTATTAAATTAGCATTGCCGGATTTATTTTGAAAATAAAATGCCGAAAAATGAAAAATTATCTAAAACTTTTCCAGGCATCACTTTTTCTCCCAAAATACACGTAAAACTTTGATGGTTAATTTTTTAATTGGGGGGGGGGGGGGGGGGTTGTGGTGGTGGTGATGATGATGATGATTACTATTACTACTACGACTACTACTACTACTACTACTACTACTACTACTACTACTACTACTACTACTACTACTACTACTTCTACTACTACTACTATACTACTATACTTATTATTATTATTATTATTATTATAATGATAATAATGATAACAATGATAATATAATAATATAATAATAATAATAATAATAATAATATAATAATAATATAATAATAATAATAATATGATAATAATAATAATAATAATAATAATAATAATAATAATAATAATAATAATAATATAATTAATAATAAACAATAATAATAATTTTTTAAAAATAATAATTTTTTTTAAAAATTATGCCTTTTGCGCCACGATATCATATGATATCGTCGCCTAGGCATTCCACGAAGGTTTATAGATAACACATCAAACAAGATGTCTGATGTCAACAGGAATCACCCATGTTGTCCAAGTGAGCAAATTGGGGGTTAATCTTGCTAAAGGAAAAAAACGAAAGTGTCTGAAGCGGGGCTCGAACCCGGGTCATCCGGATCACAGTTCAATGCCTTAACAACTCGGCCACTTCGCCCCCCAATAATAGCATTAATAGCAATAATAATAATAATAATAGTAATAAAAATGATGATGATGATGATGATGATGATGGTGATGATGATGATGATGATGATGATGATGATGATGACTGATAACTAATACCGGAATCAAAGGCGAGAAAATAAAATCGAATGGATACTCATGTCAATATTAAATCAAATCATACCATACCATATCACAGTAAGGGTTGCCTAGGTCCAAGGCCTTTAAACACCCTGTGAAAAAAGAAAGGTTCAGGTTTTTAATTTCGTGATATAATCATAACTGATATGACTATCATTTGCATTATAAACAATAAAAAATATATATCATTTACAAACTTATTCATCAAATTAACATTTAAGTTAAAGAGCTCCCTGTCGAGTGCATCTTAAAAATGATTTTTAGTTTTGGAGTATTTGGCTATAAATTCCAAACTGTTTCATGATTCATCTGTCCTTACAATAAAAATATCCGGAATAATTTGAAGAATGCATTATAAATATTTTGTATTTGTCTCCGCGAGTAGAGATTACGTGGGAATTAAAAAATGTATTGTGGTCGTCAATTTGATCACAATTTTGTATAACTGTATAAAGTCACCCCCCCCCCCCCTTCTTCTGCATTTTAGAGATGGGAGGGCTAAATCGTTCGTTTCGTTCAAAATCTTTGTTGTCCGTCTTTGGACATTTTCTAAAACAATTGACTGCTGTTTGAAATTGGGGCTGCATATATAGTTACCATATTCAAGTATGGGTCAAATGATCGACTTATATAATTGAAGACATGTTAACATTCAGAAAGAGAAAAATTCCTACGAATAATACCAATCATCCGGTTTGCTCTGTTAATACAATCGCGGATATGAACATCAAAGATTAATTCTCGATAAAAACAATCACACCAATGTTAATCTCTGTCTCAGTAACAGATAGTAAATCAGTACCAACTGGTTTCACGTAGTAAACATAAGCAGGGTTTTTTTCTATCAACATGCAAAAGTTAACATTTTTAAACATTAAAACTTAATTGGCACTCTGAGACCATAAAAATAAAGCATATAAATAAGTCTGTAAGAGTTGCCAATTTTGGTGTAGAATAATTGATTTTGGTATCATCTGAAAAATCTTACATTTTGAATTTATAATATCAGGGAGATCATTTGTGTAAATTGTGAATAATAATGGCTCAAGTGCACTACCCTGAGGGACCCCACTTATGACTTGTCTGAAGCCTTATTTCTTATCAAATCATTATGACAATGGCTCTATAAAAATGATCTGATCCATTCAAAAGCATTTCCAACTGTACCATGAACATTTAATTTTAGAAAAAGCCTTCCGTGAGGAACAGAGGTGAAAGCTTTCATTAAATCTAAATATATTACATAAATGATTTTTCGTTCATTTATCCATTTAGTAAAACACGTTCATCACACGGAGTAATAGGGTGATGCACGATCTATTTTTAAAACCCTGTTGGCTCTCGTGTAATATAATATAAGACTCAAGAAATTCCAGTATATGATCTTTCATAAAAGACTCAAGTGTTTTACATAACACACAGGTAAGCTAATTGGTCGATAGCTTGAAGCAGAGTCTCTGTAACAGTTCTGAATGTTTTCATTTTTTTTAAAGAAAGAAAAAGAATGAAATATCAAATGAAAACCAAAAATGAGTTAATGAATTGATGAATTAATTAATTAAAGACATCTTCCATTCTGTTGTGCCCTTCTCGCCACGATACTTCGATGAAGGTAAACTCTGAACGCCGACAAGACAACCTCGCCATCCACCCTGAAACCAAATGTTTCTAATTTCATGCCTTTGTCCTGACGTTTTCGTAGTTATTTTCTGTTTCCGTTGCTTCTGAAGAAGAAAAAAAAGGCGAGCGACAAATAACAACTGATTAGCGTGATTAGGGTTACTATAGATAGTATGCAGATGACGTCACTCAGGCCTTTGTTATTGTTTTTGCCATCCGCGTTTGTGAGTTGTTCTCACTAAACTGTATTAACAAGACTATAAAAGTTGATGGTTACACAGAGTTTGTGTGTTGGTCCGTTATACTTCCGGATGGCAATGTTGTGAACTCTTTGGCCAAGCGCATTCTATCTATAAAACAAAATCAACACATTCGAAACTGAACAGAGTAGGTGCGTGTTTGTAGTTTCTATTCAAGTCAGTTATTCCTCATTAGTTAAAGATATTAAGCATAGTAATATGTCGATTTGATCTAGAGAATTTACTTTAGAGTTTATTGAATTATATAAGGAATATGAATGTTTGTGGAGAATAAAAAGTAAAGAATATAGTAACAGATAGAGCATATTATGAAAACCCGGTTCAACTAAATGAATAGGGAAAGCCTGTGTCAAGCCTGTGCTATGGATGGCGGCCTCAGTTGGAAACCCGTGCCGTGGATGGCGGGCTTTAGATCATTATTTTATCACTGAACCATGGCATAAAATTTTAATGTGGTGAACTTGCTTTGAGCTGATATGCTGTTCACTGAACCCAAAGCCGTCGTGTTATACCCGTGTAGACGTCTATTACTTTAAAAGCAATTTGATACCGAATGTTATGATCATAATGATATTAAGGTATTGTTTTATGCTGGTCTTTTTATGTGCGTGTGTAGGTACATATAACAATGCGTTGATATAAAATTTAAATAGCCATTTGATGTCAAGGGCCATGATAACAGGGGTAGGGAGTGACAAATTCAAAATGTGTTAAGCTTAAAGCAAAGCTGGTTGGTGATAAAAATTTACTATCGATTGATTGATTGTGTTGTGTGTGTGTAGAGTTGTGCTATGTTATTCAGTAGACAACCCTTGGACAACAAAGTCAGGTTGTACTCAACTCGGCAAACTACACGGCATTACCATGGATGGTATGTGTTTAAGATAAATACTCACCAAGTCTACATGCCTGATCAATCGAACCATCACAAAAAAAACAATGTGTAACCTTTAATGTTTATAGTCTGATAAGTGAATCTACTGAAAACTAATCATAAACCTAGTGGTCGAAAAACAATGACAACGAGCAGAGAGATGTCAACTTCCTTCATTTGTAAACAACATGAGACGTTATTCGAGATAGCTTGAGGGTGTGTGAAAAATCCCGCGCTTTGATTGATCAAAAATCCACTAGTTAATTGTATCCTTATGATAATTCAGTGGAAGAGTGCTTTTCCAAAACACCCTAACTCCGTTTTCTCCATTTTGAGATATCGAGGATAATTTACCACAAACTCTCTCATTCGGTCTATCATTTCATCATATTTAATTTAAACTTCACTTTCATACAAACCTATCGAAATTCTGGTGCAATTTAATGCTTAAAATAAAATTCACGTTTCAATTTAACTCGTGGATGGAAATTGTCAAAAAGTAGAAAAATCGACTTAACGAGTTTTGGAAAACCAGCCTTCAGTGGTATTTAACAGTGTCAGATTATGAAGAAAAATTGACGATACTTGGTGTACAGATGTCTGAACAGGACGATCTATATCTAGTACACGCTCGAGTCATGCTGACCAGCAAAATATGCGGTGACAACTTTCAACACATCCAGCAATATCATTGAACAGTATGTTTGTTTGCTTGTTTG
>NC_088366.1:36350258-36352758 GCF_034508935.2 Berghia stephanieae
CTGTTAGATCTTGCAGAAAGTACTTTACGATAAACTAATGTCCTATCTAGAGGGTAGCAAACAATCGCTACTGTCCATCCTGTCAACGTTACAGAAACCGGGAAATATCAAGGGACTTCACTGCTTTCTATAATTAGATCCAATCATAATTGATGAAAAAAAATATGTACATGCTTATAAGGTAGCGTGTTTCCAGTTTACCATGTTAAATACACTTCACAATGCTTTCGTCATTCCCCTAGCGGACCATGCGGAAATAGATTTCTATTACATCAATAAATTCGCAAAAGTTGAATTTTTAAAAATTCATTTTTCTAATAGGCCAATGCGTATCATTTTAAAGGTTGTGTACATTTGATATAGAAATCAAGGCATGCTGATTTTTTCGATGTGGTTTGTTTGTTTTTCTTGCTTTTGTCTGTCTGCTTTGTTTGGTATTGTTTGATACATACTTTTTTAGATCTTTATTGTACATTAGCTGAAACGGAAACCTCCAAAATTCTTGATAATCTTCGTTCATTGTCCGATTTGAAGGTCAAAAGGTGAAAGGTGAAAGCCCTAACGTGCAATGGCCGCATCCGACCTCTACGTTTACTTTTTATATATTACTGGAGTCTACTTAATGTAGATGGAGAAAAAAGTCGGATGTTTCAATTTTTATTCTGTACGGTTTTGTCGTTATCGGTTTAGGGCCAAGAAAAGGCATGAATTGATAAAATAATAATCGAGTCAAGTGAAAATGAAGAAGAAGAAGAAGAAGAAGAAGAAGAAGAAGAAGAAGAAGAAGAAGAAGAAGATGATGATGATGATGATGATGATGATGATGATGATGATGATGATGATGATGATGATGATCCTAAATTACATAAAAGTCAATCAGATAGATACGCCAAAGGTAAATACAATGCATCACAATACATACAGCCATTTACAAGAACAGACACATACAAACACAGCTCTTTTTCCCTACCAACAGTAAACGAAAATGATGGAATGTCCTGCCACCGAACAAAACGGACGTTGAATGCTTGGAAACTTTCAAACCAGTTTTAAATGCACTCTCTCGTCAAAGTAATTTGTGACTGTTCCCTGTTTTGATGTGCAGTGATGGGCCCGTCTGAAACAGACGTAAGAAAGCTAAGGTGTTTATTTCTGCAATCAGAATTACATGTGAAAAAATGCAGAGTATTTATTTGAGTAAGATCCGTATCAAGTCAAACAACATCAAAGGACCCCGCGGTTTTATGCATTTTAAAAATGAAAAATATGAATCAAGATAAGGTGAATATGCATGCGCAAAGAGTAAAATATGGGGAAAAATATGCAAATTACTCGTCCTAAAAATTGCAAGCATGTCCAATGAAAACTTGAAAGATAAAATTAAAATTCAACTCGTGTATAGATTAAAAGTAATAAAAAAAAAGTGACATGAGCGTTACGCAAGGATACATAGATACATTTATTACAGTATGATTCAGGACACATGTTAAGTAAGCGCTTTAAATTTAATTTTTTAAATGGCATGAATTCACAAAGTTAACAAACATATCATTCTGTTAGGGCGAGTGACTTGCTAATTATGCTGTGGTTTATTTCTACTAATTAGAAATATTCTTTGGTTTACTTCTACTTCATATTCAAAAAGTGTAGCTCGGTCTCAGCTTGGCAGTAAAGTGTTCAGCAACTTGCTGATCGAAGAACGAATTATATTGCCTTTGCAGCAGACCCTCAGTCGACTGTGCATGAGCAGTGTAAGAATGAAATAAATACTCCCTTGTTCCAAACGAGCAGCGAAGAGTTGGTATCGACGTGCACATATTTGCAGGTCTGATAACCGGACGCAATTATGACACAATTACCATATTGTAATGGACAATATTTTCCGTTGCTATGTGAGTATTCCCATTACAACAATGAGCCCATTAACCATTTTGGTTATCAGATATGCAAATATGTACACGTTGGTTGGTATCAATCTAATAACTCTTAAGTTAAACAGTATCACAATATCATATGTCCATTCCTAAAACATATATAAATTCTAGTAGTAAGTACGAATAATTTATATTATATTATTTTTATATTGCCTTATAATGATTATGGAAAATCAAATGTTGCAAAATGAATGTTAAGGATTTCTAAAATATATTGAATATTTAACAACTGGCTTTGGAACAAATACACACAATTGTAATGACACTGAAACTAAAAAAATATGCCTTTGATTCAAGTTATAAAAAGGCGGGGGGGGGGGGGGGTATTATTATCATACCATAAAAACAGATACCTGAAGTAATATTTGCTTTTTTAAAGCGTTGATATGACTGAATTACGCAAATTATATTGTTTCAACAAGAATTATCTTTATGCATTTTATCACAGAGAACATGAAAAGATGTGAATTCTGATAAATTAAATAGTCAAAAAAATGTGGGATCTCTATTTGCACCTAGAAACATTAAATTTATATCTTTTTGTTACGGATGACCATAATTTGACA
>NC_088366.1:36357758-36362758 GCF_034508935.2 Berghia stephanieae
GTCATTTCACCACAGTCTTTACTTATTAATGCCATATTATCTTTTCTTTAAATTGTCAGATTCAAGTATGACTCTTTACCCCAGGAACGATACCGAAGACGGCACAGAAGACGGGGAGATTATTGGACACCATAAACTCCTTTCCACTCAAACAACTGATCTTGATGATATTGACAATGAAGAGCAAAATGAGGTCAAAGACGACGACAACGACGATGGTGATAAAGAAAATGAGAAACCGCGAGTGTATCTCCGTCGATGGTTCATTCTGCTGTCGTTTTGCTGCTACTCGTTCAGTAACGCTTACCAATGGCTGAGTCTCAACATAATCGCCAATGTAATAGTCGATTACTACAATGAAAGCTTACCCAGCGATTCCTATCAGGTTGGCATCTATCTATAGAATGTATTAAGTTGACGTAACTCAACTCTTTGTTATTATTTTTAGACTTAATTATCTGTTACCTGCATACTAAAATGCAAAAGTTGCTGCTTGAAGCTCGAAGAAATAGATAACAATAATTTAATTAAATGGAGGCTTCAATTTAATTAACGAAGGCAGACAATGTGGACCTTCGGGTTTGCCATTTGTCAACAAAACACGATGAATGAAACACTGAAGACGAATAGCTCACTAGTCTGAACAGTTTCATTCATCGTGTTTGCCATCCTCTCATCTCCTATTTGCCTTTAGTATTTCATTCATCGTCTTTGCAATCCTCTCGTCTCCCATTTGTCTTTAGGATTTCATTCATCGTGTTTGCCATCTTGTCATCTCTCATAGGCCTTGATTGTTTCATTCATGAAGTTTGCCATCCTCTCATCTCCCATTCGTCTTAAGTATTTTGCCATCTTCTCATCTCTCATTCGTCTTCAGTGTTTCATTCATATTTTGCCATCTTCTCATCTCTCATTCTATATGGCCCGGATCATTAACACTAGGGTCGAACACGAAGACATAGTGCCCGGATCAGAATTTTACACACACAAAAATTACCATTCATCCGATAATTCAACATGTTAAATGATTTTATCAACAGATGAAACAACGATTCTTCTTCTTCTTCTTCTTCTTCTTCTTCTTCTTCTTCTTCTTCTTCTTCTTCTTCTTCTTCTTCTTCTTCTTCTTCTTCTTTTCTTCTTCTTCTTCTTCTTCTCTTCTTCTTTTCTTCTTCTTTTCTTCTTCTTCTTCTTCTTTCTTCTTCTTCTTCTTCTTCTTCTTCTTCTCTTCTTTTATTATTATTATTATTATTATTATTATTATTATTATTATTATTATTATTATTATTATTATTATTATTATATTATTATTTATCATATTATTATTATTATTATTATTATTATATTATTATTATTATATTATTATTATTATTTATTATTATTATTATTATTATTATTATTGATGGTGTTGTTACTATATATTATTATTATTAATATTATCATCATCATCATCATCATCATCATAATCATCATCATTTTCATGATCTCCTATTACCGCCATCTTTACCCCTCCCCCAACACAGGCCAAATCTGCAGTGGACATGTTGTCGATGGTCTACATGATTGCCTATATCACACTTGTATTTCCGGCCACATGGCTACTGGATAAGAAGGGGCTTCGATTCGTATGTGCCTGTGGTTCGATCCTGAATGCTGTCGGGTCTTGGATTAAGTGTGGAAGTGTTTCCCCAGACAGGTTTGTGTTGCTGCTAACTATGCTGGTGTAATATATGAATAATAATAAACTGCATCTATATATAGACAAGTATAGTATACCACTGTTTTTCAAATCTAATTTTCCACTTTGTCTCACTTCACCATGTCAGTGTGTCAAGTTAACCCTTTCAATCTTTCAATTGAAGACACTTTAAATGAAAGAAATCTAATAGTCTGGCAAAAAGAATGGCGTCTTAGAAACTATTTCAAAAAATAAAATAGATGTATGCGGGATACCCCACTTTTACTTTACAAATACCATAATATCTCTTCGTGTTTAAACCTCAAACCTTTGCATGCACCGTGTTCACTATGGAAGACTCTCGTGAATTCATAAATATTTTAAAGAAGTTTTTCAGAGCTATTAGGCCCGTGGAGCCAGTTTATCCCGGTTTCTTTAGTATGAGACGGACAATAGCAATTGCTTGCTACCCTTTTGGTAAAACATTAGTCTATCGCAAAGTGTTTTCCGCCAGATCCAACAGACCCAGCTAACCAATCACTGCTGGGTGCACAAGGGCATCAGGAAAAAATATCAACTTCACCAAGGATCGGTCTCGATCCCTTTGCGTGCGAAGCGAGTGCTCTACCAACTGAGCTATTGGGACCCCTGAGTTCAAAGAACTCGTATTTAAAAAAATTAGCCAGAAAACTCATCCTTCAAAATAGGAAATCAAAAACTTTCCTTAGTTGAGAAACGCACATATCTTGTTATCACATATGACAAACGCCTGACGTGGAAGAAACAAAAAGAGAAAGCAGAGACAACTGCCAGAAAGAAACTGACCACGATGAGACAGCTTACTGGAACAAAGTGGGGAGCATCAGAAACTATAGTAAAACAGGTTTATTGTGAAACAATACGTCCGCATCTGGAATATGGATCAAATATATACACTCCTGACAGCGTCACAAACATATCAAAATTGAAAAAAATCAACACCAAGGCCTACGTATCATTACTGGTGCTATGACATCGACACCAATCAGCAAAATACAAGATGTCACCGGAATCACCCCTCTTAAACAAAGATGGGAAGCAAAGGCACTAACGCACCTTGTCAAAATTAATGCCATGGATCAACATCCCATGCCTGAAAGAGTCAAACAACTTGAGCCAGGAAGACTAAAAAGATCAAGTTTCTTGGCAGAGCCAAAGACTCTACAATAAAAAATTCTGATGCCTCATAAGATAAATAAAGAAATAGAATAATAATAGATAAATAAATAAAATTCCCTTTATTCATCCCATAGGGGAAATTTTTCTCTAGGGTCTATTCCAAAATTCCAAACGAAGACTGGAATAACCCAGGCGTCAGCCGCAGTGCAGCGCCGCAAATTGAGCTAGGGCGAGGTGACTTGCTCAAGGCCACAAAGTGGCAGCGGCGGGTGATCGACCTCGGTACCTTTCGGGTAAATAGCAAAGACCGTACCGCTGAGCCGCACTAATGAGACTGGAATGATGAGGCTAAACAAAGAATACAGATCTGTACAACAATACACAACCTGAGCTCCAAAAGTGAAACAAACAAAGAGTTCCAAAAACAACTCGCTATTGAGATGATAGAAGAGAAATACCCAAAGGATGCTTGAAAACATATTTATACGGATGGGTCTCTCACAGATGGTGTGAAAACTGTGGGAGCAGGAATTACCATTCAAGACAAAGAAATCTCCTTTGCTTTTGCAATCCCAACTGGTGCTAAATGCACAAATTATAGAGCAGAAGTGAAAGCTATCGCCATATCAGCAAAGACAATGAGCCAGATCACAAACCATGACACACAAATTCTATTTTTCACTGATTCTATATCAGCTTTGAAAGGGTTGGTGTCTGGTGGACTAAATAAATTAAAAGAAACTCTTCAGAGTATAAACGTCACCAGAACAGTTCTACAGTGGATTCCAGCTCATTGTGACATATTAGGAAATGAGGAAGCTGATGGACTCGCATAAAATGCTGCCAAAAAGGAACAACAAAACATACCGCATAATTTCAGCGAGACAAAACGCATAATTAAAACCCTTCATACTACACCAATGCGTTCAGATGATTACCATATGTGCTGCCCAGACATGAACAAGTAATCCTGTTCCGTCTCAGGACAGGCCACAACAGACTTAAAAATCATATGCACAGACGCATGAAACTGATACAGTCACTGGTCTACTCGTGTGCTGAGGAGGAGGAAGATGCAGTAAATACCCAACCCACAGACAAGAGAACTGACCCTATGCAACTTCTCTTAATAAAAAAACTTTTCGGCCCGCTAGAAGAAATGAAAAGACGAATACCTTCATCTTCGAAATGGGACTCCAGAAATAAAGGCATACGAGAAGAAGAAGAAGAAGAAGAAGAAGAAGAAGAAGAAGAAGAAGAAGAAGAGGAGGAGGAGGAGGAGAGGAGGAGGAGGGGGAGGGGGAGGAGGAGGAGGAGAAGGAGGAGGAAGAAGAAGAAGAAGAAGAAGAAGAAGAAGAAGAAGAAGAAGAAGAAGAAGAAGAAGAAGAAGAATCGATCGATTTCAACGAAGTCCCAGGTTTGAGAGTTTACGAGTTTATGCCAAGATGTTGTGTGCAGTGTAATGTGTGTGTGTGTGTGTGTGTGTGTGTGTGTGTGTGTTGTGTGTGTGTGTGCATGTGTGTGTTGTGTATGTTTACTTTGTCACCATGTTTTTCTTCACCAGGTTTCCGGTTCTTATGGTGGCCCAGACAATTTGTGGTGTGGCCCAGCTGTTTGTCCTTGGCATTCCTCCTCGACTGGCGGCGGTATGGTTCGGACCTGATCAAGTGTCCTCTGCCACTTCTATTGGAGTCTTTGGAAATCAGGTTCAGAAACTAACGGGCAAAGGTTGACGCGGGTAATATTAGTATGAGATAAAATACAATTCAGTCCTTTCGCGCGGTATCCTAAGAGACGAGGTTTGATCAAATATAAATTGTCCAGACTGTGAAGGAATAGTTCGATTCTCATGGAATTTTCAGAAAAGGGTTATAATAAATTTTTCATAATATTACACACAAAAATGGAAACTTCCAATGTGCACTTTGTACGTTACAGCCCAATTCACACAGACCAAATATTCAGCTTAGGTTTGTTTTGATTGTTTTTTGAAGGAGCTCAGGAAATAGGACAGAAAACGCTGTTGCAAAATTCTCCTAGACTGGGTGAACAACAAAAAGATGTTTGACAGATTAGTTACAGCAGATGAAACATGGTTCTATATGAATGAGAGTTGAAATGCTAGTCAAAGCAATGGGAAGCCTGTGAAGAGTTGACCCCCCCC
>NC_088366.1:36367758-36412758 GCF_034508935.2 Berghia stephanieae
CTCCACTACCATGAGGTAAATATCAAAATCTACCATTTAGATAATCAATTCCAATAGTATAATAATATGGATTTGAATGACAATTCATTACCATGAGGTAAATATCAAAATCTGCCATTTAGATAATCAATTCCAATAGTATAATATTATTGATTTGATTGACACTCCACTACCATGAGGTAAATATCAAAATCTGCCATTTAGATAATCAATTCCAATAGTATAATATTATTGATTTGATTGACACTCCACTACCATGAGGTAAATATCAAAATCTACCATTTAGATAATCAATTCCAATAGTATAATATTATTGATTTGATTGACACTCCACTACCATGAGGTAAATATCAAAATCTGCCATTTAGATAATCAATTCCAATAGTATAATATTATTGATTTGATTGACACTCCACTACCATGAGGTAAATATCAAAATCTACCATTTAGATAATCAATTCCAATAGTATAATATTATTGATTTGATTGACACTCTGCCCGCTATTCCAATATTTTGTCTTTCATTTTGTTTTGTTTCGTTTTTATTTTTTTTGGTTTTGTTATTTTTTCTTTCTCTTTTTTTGTTTTGTTATTTTCTTTGTTGTTTTTTGTCTGTATGTGTGTGTCTGTGTTTGTTTGTGTGTGTGTATGTATGTATGAGTGTCTGTGTTTGTGTGCGTGTTTTTATTCAATTTTGTTTATCTTATTTTCTCGCACAGACTCGGAGGCAGACCGGGCAACAGCCACTTTTTAGTGGCTAATCGTCCCTGGTTAAAGAAAATGGCGGCGCTCGACCTCTCGTGTTCAGATTCTTTATGGGAGAGTAGATGCTATAAGCCTACCCTTTGATGTCTGCAGTCGCCTTTTCGTTTTCTACGTCACTCATGGCTAAACAGCCGTCAACAATGAACTGAACCATCGTTGAAAGACGCTCATGGCATAGTTGCGTCACAATTACCCCGTTGCTGAATATATTATCCAGGCACGGTTGATAGGTAAAAAAGCCAAATTATGTTCTAGTTACATTTGAAACAAACAAAGTATATTACTGATCTCGTCTCATTGAGATATAAAGAATGATATAAAAATCAAGAAAATCGGTCGATAAATAAAAAAGTTGCTTAAAAAAGCTAAAATAAACAAAAGCAATTTTTAAAATCAAATTTATTCGTCAAACAGTTGGTTTTCAACCGATTTTTCTGAAATAAGGACCAATGTTCTTCTTTTTTCATGCTGATTTCAACAATGTGACTTTCAAATTCCTCAGAATTATAGTTTTTACTTTTAGATTTTAGCTTTTAGGCCTAGTCAAAAAGGTGTTATATTCCTTGCGTAACAATAGCATAATACATCGACGGTGAGATTCACAATTCTACACGAATGGACGGTGGCGGCATATCAAAGAGGTGTACCTAATTTATTTACCAACTACTTTTCTTAGTGCTAAAATTACAAATTAATAATTGCGCGTCAGAAAAAATAACTCTCAAGTTCCTACCTCTTTATTACAATAAAATTGATACCACGAATGACAAAATCGCCCCACAAATAAGGGAGTTATAAATTATTCATAATATTTTTTAAAGTTATTAATATAAACCCGATCATTGGAGCCAAGTCTAAATGTACAAGTAAAAGTGTAGTTTAATATGTCTAATTTGGTTTATCATCATAAACCTGGCCACAAATCAAGGTTAATCGAGCTCAGTCAAAGACATTCATATAGAGATTAAATCGCACAGCGTCCCTGGTTTCATATCTAAGAAAATGGCGGCGCTCGACCTCTCACTAGCCACTTTTGATGACGTTTTCCTACCTGTTGTCCCCTTTAGTCCTGTATTCTCTATGTTTTCTCGTTTGATTGTTTTGTTCTTTTTTGTTTTGTTTGTTAGCTTGTCTGTTTGTTTGGTTTTTGTAGCTTTTTTATGCACACTTAACCAAAAGATTTAAATGTATGTATATTCTGTTTCATATTAATCAGCTCCAGCACACCCCCCCCCCCACCCCCCACCATATATATATATATATATATATATATATATATATATATATATATATATATATATATATATATTGAACCGTGTTATCATACAAGTATGCTGCCGTGTTATTGAAGAACATAGTATGTGCTATTTGGTTAGCATTGCATATACTGTGTTTCCAAAAAGAACGGCAGTATGGTACGAATAGTGCTCGACATGTAACAATGGAGCGGATTATTACTGTAATATTTGTTGGAGTTGGAGTCAGCCTACATCGATGTTTCAGGCCCTTACGACCATCGTCAGGTCTATGTGATACATCCGATCTGAACAAGACCTGATATATATATATATATATATATATATATATATATATATATATATATATATATATATATATATATATATATATATAATGCAAATTGTCACTCACATTTTTTGTGGCCACAAAAAAATGTGAGTGACAATCGGCCACAAAAAATGTGAGTGACAATTTGCATTCTATATTAGCTCTAACCATCATTATCGAGCACTTTCGTACCTACGAGTACCCACCAACACTCATAAATATATATATATATATATATATATATATATATATATATATATATATATATATATATATATATATAACACTTTTTCTCTCTAGCTAGAGTTATCACTTGGCGCCACTGCCTACAAACTTCGATTTCATCATGATAATAATCTAACGGAGTTCTGATGTCTTGATCGTTTTTTATAAAGGGAGAAGAAAAATCTGCCGGTCAAATTGGGTTGACCATCGTATTATTGGGACTTGCTGGGTCTGTCGTCGCTGGGATATGGCTGGACAAGACCAAAGCTTTCAAGTAAGTTGACCTTGTAAGATACAAAATCAGACAAAAATCTATGTGCACAAGACGGTGCCCGACAGGGCAGAAATAAGTCATTGGATCTTTAGTTTTTTCTCGGTTTTTGAAACATAAACAGGACAGTAACATTTGCCTGTTATCCAAACGTTAACAGGACAGTAACATGTGCATGTCACCCAAACGTAAACAGGACAGTAACATTTGCCTGTTACCCAAACGTAAACAGGACAGTAACATTTGCATGTCACCCAAACGTAAACAGGACAGTAACATTTGTCTATCACCCAAACGTAAACAAGACAATAACATTTGCCAGTTACCCAAACGTAACCAGTACAATAACATTTGCCCGTTACCAAACGTAAATAAGACAATAACATTTTCCAGTTACCCAAACGTAAACAAGACAATAAAATTTGCCGTTACCCAAACGTAAACAAGACAATAACAGTTGTCTGTTACCCATACGTAAACAGTACAAAAACATTTGCCTGCTACCAAACATAAACAAGACAATAACATTTGCCTGTTACCCAAACGTAAACAAGACAATAACATTTGCCGTTACCCAAACGTAAACAAGACAATAACATTTGCCTGTTACCCAAACGTAAACAAGACAATAACATTTGCCTGTTACCCAAACGTAAACAAGACAATAACATTTGCCTGTTACTCAAACGTAAACAAGACAATAACATTTGCCTGCTACCCAAACGTAAACAAGACGATAACATTTGCCTGTTACCCAAACGTAAACAAGACAATAACATTTGCCTGTTACCCTTTGAAGATGACGCTTGTTCAGACCTGCCGATTACTGAAAAAAAAACTCGGTAAAATAAGTAGATAAAACTGCACTGGATATCTTTAATCCAATTATTCAAGAGTTGGGAAATACAGCACCAGATCACATTATGAACCTTGATGCGCTGTTTAATCCTGTCGAGAATAAAATACTGTCTACTATTTTTCCTACGAAAATTTCTAAATTTTAACATTACATGTAGGTAGTTCTGTATGTTTATCAATAACTCAGCTTTGTGGACAGAGGGACCTGTGGAGAAAGTACAACTCGATCCATATTAGAACCAGGTTCGTCCGCATGAAAGCCGAGGCGTTACATATTGAACCAGATAACAAAGCATGCTCATTTCCTCTATGCCCACTGATCACTGATTGGTTTGTTATTGTTAAGTCTATTAAATCTGACTGAAAGAATTTGAGTTTGTTGGGGTTGTTTGTTTTTTTCCAGAAGTCCACTTTGGCCGCTTCTATATGCGATTGACGAGAGTTATGACGTCAGTGATCTAGAGAGTTAAATTGATGAATCGCCATATCAGTTAAAGAGGCAAAAGTTGTAGATCTAATTTGTTGAGCTGCAGGAAAACATAAAAGATCCATGACATTTCGATACTGTCTCGATTTGAGGCCAAACTGGACTTGGACACAGATTAACAATAATTCCTTTAATTATTTCTCATTGTTTAACGCATCAGGAACTGACATGAGTTTTAGTCCCATAATCTATTTTTCTTCCACTTTAACATCAATGAAATAAATCAATTGTATTCTAGACATACAAATTAAATGTCTGTTCCTTAAAACATCCAGTGAATGTATCATTCACTCTTACGCATCTATCAATAATTAGTCTACCTTTTCCTTGCTCTACAGGGGGACGACTGTGGCCATTTTCTTGTTGACCTTAGCTGGAATGGGGGCCTTTACCTTCACCTTACAGTTGGGTCATATATGGATATTGTACGTTACAGCGGGATCCATGGGGTAATCTGCATTTTAGTTCATTTGAAAACAATACCTTACGAAAGAAGAAGAATGTAAGAGGAGGAGGAGGAGGAGGAGGAGGAGGAGGAGGAAGATGAAAAGAAGATGTAGAAGAAAAACAAGAAGGAGAGGAGGAGGAGGAGGAGGAGGAGGAGGAGGAGGAGGAGGGAGAAATATCCATAAGGAGGCGTCAAGATATATACACGTATATGGTTTCTACTTTGATGATACAATTGTAATATCACACAGTTGTACATACATCAGTATCAATGTAATAAGTGAATTGATAAAAAGAATGTAAGCTTTTATATACCGTATAGCAATATTACTACATGCGCTCAAAGCGCTAAAGATGGTCTCGCAAGTCATAAGCAACACTTGACATGTAGTTATTTAGGATGAGACATAGCGCTTGTAAAGCACTATTACTTTTATATATTTTAGACAAAGATAACAGTGTTAGAAATTAAGTACTCATTGTACACCTGACTGCAGTGATTCAACTTAGCGCCGCCGTGTGTGGGAGATGAACAAAGGATGTACCGGTCTGAACACGAGTGTCATTGTATGTAATACATAGAAGCTTGTAACGGCGATATGAAGCATAATATGGGAAAAATATGATTATTGGGTAATAATAATAAACAGCATTTCTATAGGGAATGAGATTAGCGAAAGAGTAGCGTCCCTTGATTGGACGTCACCCATAGTCTGTGACGTCACCGGCGGAAAAGTTATTAGAGAAAGAACGTCATGTAGGTTGTGCGCATGCGTCTCTCGTCCTCTCTAATAATTTTTCCGCCGGTGACATCACAAACTATGGATGACGTCCAATCAGGGGACGCTACTCTTCCGCTAATCTCATTCCCTATAGAGCATAATCAAGTCGATGTCGTGCTCTGTGCTCTTTTTACATTGGCATTGATACATTAATCCTGAAGGAGTTTCCGTCCTGGGTAGAATCCTGAAGTCTGGAATGTTGATGGAATAGAATAGATACATCAAAAGCACTGCTTTGTGTCGACAAATTGAACAATTATGTATTTATTCAATTGATAAAATAACCAAATGTGCAAAAAGAGCTTCGAGTTGTAAATTCTAAGGGGTAAACAAACCAGAGTTATCTATGAGTAATGGTGGTGAAAAACAAATCCTTGCCGTTAATAAAGTTGTTACAAATTTTAGTGCCAATGTCACCCCCAAAAATGCATATTTAGATGCTTGAAGCTTCGAGAGAGAAAAATAGCCTTATATTTTTGTTTTTGTTTTGTTATTTGTTTTTTTTTTTTTTTTTTAAATTGTTTGTTTGTTTGTTTGTCTGTTTGGATTGGGGGGGGGGAGGGGTAGCTTGTATATGCTCAAAGCACTTTACACTAGTCCCAACATATCAGCAACACTGAACATGGAGGACGAGACATTAGGAGATATCTTTTTTTTTCAACAAAGATTTCTCTTTAAAATTTTGGCAACAAATACTCTAGATCTAGATCTTTTCAAGAGAAAAAGAAATCATCATAAGGTTATCTTGATTTTGTACTTGTTTCTTTTGCCCAGGTTTTTTATGACTGGATATTTACCCGTTGGTTATGAGTTTGCTGCAGAGTTAACATATCCGGAACCTGAAGGCACTTCGTCCGGGTTGCTGAATATGTCAGCTGAGGTAGGATTCAATTGGTTGATGATGATAATGATGATGATAATGATAATGATGAAGATGATGATGATGATGATGATGATGATGATGATGATGATGATGATGATGATGATGATGATGATGATGATGATGATGATGACGATGATGTATGTATGTATGTATGTATGTATGTATGTATGTATGTATGTATGTATGTATGTATGTATGTATGGTGATGATGATGATGATGATGATGATGATGATGATGATGACGACGATGGTGATGATGATGATGATGATGATGATGATGATGATGACGATGATGATGATGATGATGATGATGATAACGTTGGGATATTTGCAGTATATATTATTCATAAAATCACATCAGATATAAAACCAATAATGATATTGTTGTAATCCAGCAGACTAAGCATGTAGTCCTGCCTCAGCAAATGAAAATGACTAAAACTTGGCCAAACTCAGTCCGAAGGTGCCGTGATTTTAGTCTGGGACTTGCTTAGTCCGCTCACATGAAATTCGATTTTTTTCAAGTCCTTAACTATAGTCATAGACTAAGCGCTAGTCCACGTTCATGAAAACGGGCCCAGAAAGTCTATAAATATGATTTACACAAATAGGACATTAACCGAATTTCGAGACACCCAATTTTCTCATTGGTGTGACGTCCGTAGGATAGAGAACACTTGGCGTTAAACAGCTCAAACTCAAGAAAAGACACTCGAGAGTGGATAGAAATCGATTTATAATTCCCAAGATAGATTTAAAAAGAAAATGTTAATAAGTGCCATTAGACTCACAGACCCTGGGTTTTTCCTCTTACTATATTTTCAGCAGGACGCTGGTCTATCGCATAATACTTCCCATCATATTAAAACAGACCCAGCTGTTTTATAGGTTTTGGATCAGACTTTTTAAAAAAATAAATTGATTAACAAAAATAAAAGAAACGAAGAGTCCGAATATATCCTGATTCAAACCGGTCCAATTTCTTGTAAATCTAATGATCTATACATTCATCTATCGGACACCGACAATGCAAACTTGAAATCATGCTGTTTTGCTGGTACATATCATTGTAGTGATCTATTTCAAATCCCACTTATCATGATATTAAATAACTAAATACATATTTTCTCACAGTGTCACCCCATACTTTTATGGTTTTATTATCTCAGCATAATTAAACTTGCCATCTGCTGTAATTACAAGAACGCCCAAGTATGACACTGAATAATAGCTATCGAAAAATAATAACGAAGAGCTGAGTGACGTCAACTTCGTACCTCCGAAAGAACGCATCAGCACTAAAGCCTTTTTTTCTTGCCAATCCTTTTTTAAAAAAACTCTCTTTACACACACAAACGCACACACAACCTCTCTCTCTCTCTCTCTCTCTCTCTCTCTCTCTCTCTCTCTCTCTCTCTCTCTCTCTCCCTCTCTCTCTCTCTCTCTCTCTCTCTCTCTCTCTCTCTTTGTTTTTTTTTTCTTTTGTTTTTTTTGGTTTCTCTCTCATTTTTCTCTCTCATAACCCCTCTTGACTTATTTTCTCTCGTTAACTCCCACCAGGTATTTGGCATAATTTTCACACTGAGTATGAGAGCAATGATGGAGTCCACATCTGTCATGAAAGCTAATATCACTTTATGTTCATTCCTGGTCATTGGTATCGTATTAGCTGGTAAGTTTTTCATAAAAGCTAGTATCACTCTGTATGTATCTGTATCTGTATGGTTGGCCCTGAAGAAACCAATGGTCTGGTTGTATTTCAGCGGCGTCCTCATTGGGCGCGGGCCCATGTCAGTCGGGCCTTGAAATCGTTTAGGTGTGGTGCCATGATGACCAGTTCATCCAGCCCATTCCACTCCGAGATAGTTCTAATGAAGAAAGAATTTCTGTAGTTTTGTGTTCTTGTCTGTGGGATTTTGAAGCAGTTCGAATTGTTTGTGGCGTATCTGTCAATGGGGTTTTCGGTTATGTGGTTGGCGAAAGTGAGTGCTCGGATTTTTCTTTTGTTTGGTTGTGGCGTGAAAAAGGCGTCTGCCTTTATTGATGGTATTTGATCTGTTATTATCTTGAACATGAATGACAGACGGGTTTCTTTTCTTCTTTGTTGGAGACTGATGAGATTTCTTTCTTCTAACATGTTTGTCATGCATCCTGGGGTTCTGCTCTTATAGTTCCCAGTTATGAACCGGGCGCCTTGTCTCTGGACTCTCTCAAGTTTTTGAATATCCTCTTTCAGGTAGGGGTCCCAGGCAACTGCTCCGTATTCCAATTGTGATCTCACAAGTGCGAGGTAGGCGTTTTGTTTGCATGACGTTGGGGCGTGGCTAAGATTTCGGCGGAGAAACGCGAGGGTGCAGCTTGCCTTTTGGGTTATTTTGTTAATGTGTTTCCCCATTTCAAGTCCTTTGAGAAGGTGATGCCAAGGTATGGGTTATCGTCGACTTGTTTCAGGACGGTGTTGTTTAACTTGTAAGTCTCATTGTACTTTTTAGCTTTGCTGAGGATGTAGCATTTGTTTGCGTTAAATTTCATTCCCCAATCATTAGCCCACTGTTCGAGACTATTCAAGTCCTCTTGTAGCAATTTTTGATCATTTGCAGATTTTATGGGTCGGTATATTAGACAGTCATCTGCGAATAACCTAATCTGAGATTTTACTCGTAGAGGTAGGTCATTGATGAAACAAAGAAATAGTATGGGTCCTAGCACCGTTCCCTGTGGTACTCCTGATATGACTGGGCATTCATCCGATGACGTGCCGTCTAGGACTACTTTCATGGTACGTTTTGTGAGGAAATAACAAAGCCATGTGTGTAAAGAGCCACGAATTCCGCAATTTTCTAGTTTCTGCAGGAGTTTTTGGTGGGGCACAGTATCAAATGCTTTGGAAAAGTCGAGGATGCCGATGTCTGCCTGAGTGTTGGCATTCTGGAGTCTCAACAGGTCGTTTATAGTTATTAGGACTTGGCTTTCACATGAGTATCCTTTGCGAAATCCGTGGTACAGGTCAGTTAGGATGTCATTGTTCTCAAAGTGGTTCATCGTGTTCTGACAGATTATATGTTCTAATAGTTTGGATATTACATACGTCAGCGAGATTGGACGGTAGTTCTCTGCTTTATTTTTGTTGCCTTTTTTGAATACAGGTGCGATGTTTGCCTTCAGCCAGTCATTAGGGAGCATCCCGGTGTCGACCGATTTTTGAAAAATTATGCATAATGAGGGGGCCAAACTCTCAGCACACTCCTTTAGTACTGTGTTGGGGATGTTATCTGGACCTGACGCCTTAGATGGATCGACGTTTTTCAGCAACTTTTCAACTCCTGAGATGTTTATGTTGATATTATTAAGAGATTGGTCACACCTCTGTGATGTCGGTGGGGTGGTTGTATCGTGTGGATCATGAGGGGTAAAGACAGATTTAAACTGATCCAAGAGGATCGTTGCTTTATCCTTCCCCTTAATGTACAGGGTTTCATTTTCGTTCAATGGGGCTACACCAATGGAATCGTTTTACTTGCTTTTTATGTAGTTCCAAAATGGATTGGTATTGTTTGTTTCAAGTCCTTTTTCTATGACATTATTAATGTGCGTCCATTCTGCTTGCCTTATTTCACGCCTACTTTGACGCTGCAACGATTTGTATGTATCCCAGGTTCCGCTCAGTTTAGCCCGCTTGAATGCTTTTGCTTTGCGTCTTAGTAGTGCTCGTATTTTCCTGTTCATCCACGGCGGCGTTCTTGTATTTTTATGTACTTTTTGGGAAATTGACTCATTGATTGCACTGAGTAGGCAGGACTGAAAATGGCTCCACATTTCATTTACATCCATACCGTTTTTTGTGCTGTTCTGTGATCTCTGATGACAGTCCCTCGATTCGTTTTCGTAGTGCGGCCCAGTTGGCCTTTTTGAAAAGGTATCGTGTTTTGGGGGGTTGGTTCATATAATTGGGGTTTAGTGTGGTTTCAGTAACAACGCAGGCATGATCTGATATTCCTGGTTGTGATGTTGTTGAATGACTCTATGTTCATTCCTCAAATAATGACTTAGTAAAAGCAATAATAATAATAATAATAATAATAATAATAATAATAATAATAATAATAATAATAATAATAATAACAAAGTGACTATTGGTCAATACTGATCCACAAGCGCTGGCACCCGTTGGACAGTATTGACCAATAGCCCTGCCGTTGTGGATATCACTGGTTTTATGACATTAAAATATAAAGATATTCCCAACCACTATCGGACTAATGATATTAGAAAAGGTCCCCACAAAAATATAGAATTAAAATTATTAAACAAGTCTGCGGATTTAATTAAATTATAACTTTATGTAAAAATAAGAAAATGTCAAAAAGAAAATGAAAGGTTTTGGCAATACAACACCTATTTAGTAACACGTAAAGATAATACAATACACACAAACAAATCGTGTCTTGTTGTTGTCTCAAGGTTGCTCTTCTGTTTTCTTGTAACATCGTTGCTCCGACTTTTTGTGAAGAAGATGTGTAATGTGGATACTTCTTTACTCTGTACCGAACACGGCCCAACAAATATTGAGAACAACTGTGCTTCTCAAATATATTTTACGCACACAACTGTGCACTATCCTTTTATATCTGTTCTTAAGTTCTTAACGGACACCTTATATTATCACATTCTTTTATGGAGATGTGATATTACGACTTCGTCGCTTTTTAATTCGTCACCGAACCAACATTTAATATTTTTCTAAAACAGTTTTGGCCTTCTCTGTGTTATACTTTATTGGGACATATATGCATAGAAACAGATCTGCCTTCTCTGTTCTATTATTGTATTTGATCTCTTTTAGATCGGACTGACATTGAATAAATTTGTCTTCTCTATGCAATGATTTTGGTCACCCGTTTACGGACTTACACAGTACAGTAACCTGTACTCTGCCTTCCTATGTTCCGGCCCCGAACGTTTTTCACAAAATCAACCCTGCATTGTGCGAAGCATAGCAAGTGACGATTTGCGGACTGTCGTGGGTTTATATAACCATGGTGAGTAGTATTCATAAGACGACTGAGAGGCGTTGTCAACACAAGATATCCTAACAACAGGTTTGAAAAATAACAACTCATGGTTAAGCTAATTTCCCATTGAGATTTAAGCTCATTCTACAGTAACGTGACAGTGGAGTGGCCATTGGTCCTTACCGAGCGCTGATTCCGTTGTTTGTTTGTTTTCGTCTACAAACATCCTTTTTTCTCCTGGAGATGAATCACCTGGAAGATTTTCATGCAGAGTGATTAGTTGTTTGTTTGTTTGTTTTTTAATTCTATTATTATTATTGTTAACTTAAGTACATTTGATCTAGTGTGATTGAAATCCAGGGGTGCCGAAATGTGTCAAATGTCGTTGATGTGAAAAAATTCGGCCACATTTCCAACTTGACTGTTTTTTGTTTTGTTTTTTAGTTTTTGTTTGTTTATTGTTTTGCTCTCTTTTTCATCCTATTTATATCTTTTTTTACAATGATGTTACGGGTGTGTAAAGATTTTGGATTATATAAATAATAGAGTGAACGGGGAATGGGAATAATTTGGCCAACTTCGCTTAAGCACCAACTGTATGTGTCATGAATATCTAGTCAATAAATTTTACATTCGATTGGACTTGATTAAAGTCGTAAAATTTGAAGCTAAAGAAAGAAAAAGTCGATTAAACATATATAAATAAAAGAAAATAAAAAAACGGATTGAAACCTCGTCCGTTTTTCCATTCATTTAGAATATTTAGACCGTTAATTCATATCACTACACCACTAGACTTGGTAAACAACACAAAGCCCGCCCACTGCCCACGCCATCCTCAGTTCGCCGCTGAATCTGGATCAGACGGTCTGTTATCGCAAACGGCTGTGTTAACCTGATATACCAATGGATATCGTTCATTGCAACTAAAAGTAGTCTGTCGAGACTTATTAAATAGAATGGGGTTGGAATGCACAATATTGCTGAAGAACTTTATTCCCCAAAACAAGATGGCGGCCAACTGGATCTGAATAGTTTCAAAGAGGCACTACTATAATTACAAATCATATCTAAAGACGTATTTATTTAGTCTTTGGATGTGATTTGGAATGCTGTGAAACTTTTAAAATCTATTTATTCTGTGCTCTATGACGTAAATTTTACAATGGCTGTTCGGAACAATATTGATCCCATTATTGTTGTCATTATTATTATTATTATTATTATTATTATTATTATTATTATTATTATTATTGTTATTATTATTATTATTATTATTATTATTATTAGGCTAGGGCTATTGGTCAGTACTGACCAATGGGCGCTAGCACCTGTTGGTCAGTGCTGATGGTGTACCTTAGCGCTTGTTCCTCAGTGCTGACGACTACCTTTCTAAAGGCAATTTGTCAGTGTTTAATTATTTAAGTTTAGCTACTCTAACATCAGTAGTGAGCGGTGGACAGGAGAATACTTCATCTAAATTGTGTAACTTTATTTTTTTATTTTTTTTCACTGACTTAAGAATCGCAAGCAGCGAAAAATCCAGAATAACAAAAACATATCGCCGCTGCTGATTAAAAAACAAACAAACAAACAAACAAACCCAAGACCAGCAAGACTTGGGTGAAATCTTTATGAAAAAGACGAGTCTAGTTGGGATCAACATTAACAGACATCATGGCTTGACCCAAGCAATGCCATTTTGGCCAGGAAACATTTCTACAAGATGCATGGCGCTAATGTAATTATTATTTATTGACCCAAAACAAAAACAAAAACAAACAAAAAATAAATAAATAAACTTTTACAAAACATTGCACCTCCCCACATTCGAAGAGCCACTGCTTCCAAAGCCTAGAACTAGAAGTAAAAACAGGAAATGGAGCCAAGGCATCACCTCCATGACCACAACAAAACGACAAGTCGAGAAAGAGCTTCATGACGTTAGAAAGCTTCAACCCTGACCATGCAGCTGTATACCGACTTTCCACAAAGAGCGAGAGAGACAATCACGCAAATGAAGCCGATGAAGATCCCATAGAAGAACTGCCCTACAGATATGAGCTCTCCAGGAATGAATGGGTAAACTTGGGAGAACAGGTGGAAGCATGAAAATGTGGGGCCTGGCTGAGATCAGCTTGTGTACATTTGGATGCCCAGAGAAGACAATGGAGCACATCCTTAGAGAATGCCAGGATGGGCCCAGTTGCACTGACCATGGCCTAAGAGTCTGCTCCCCAGATGCTATGGAGTGGGTTCGGTGTTGGAGCAACAAGCTATGATGATGATAAATCTCAAGTAAACGTCATCGCTGTGCACGTAGTATCATCAATCCCAAGTAAATGCGATCGCTGTGCTTGTGGCGTCATCAATCCCAAGTAAACTCAATCGCTGCGTATGTGGTGTAGAGGCACAACCGTGAACTCACAATGCCACTTAATTGCAAGCAACCGTCTCAAAACAGAATTATCGGGATGGACCCGATGTTTTAAGCTCCTAAGCTAAATTCATAAAGATTTTGTCTTAAACCTTTAAAAAAAAAAAAAATAAATAAATAAATAAATAAATAAATAATAATAATAATAATAATAATAATAATAATAATAATAATAATAATAATAATAATTTCCTCACTGATTATTTTGATAGTAAACTCAATTTTCTGCATTAAGTTCATTTCGAGACAATAATACCAGACTGACACGGTTGGTCTCCAATGCGATCCCAGGGATAGTATTTGACGATAGGCTGTTTACACACGTTATATTCGGAGGTCCCCTTTATGTAAAGCAACCTTATATAGTGGTGTCGGATCAGTTCCTCAAAGGAGGCAGATTTCGTCACGTCAAAATGTGCCTTGCTCTATCGTTGAGAGATTTTTTTTTTTTAATGCAAAGCACGGTATTTCATAGGGATAGGAGCCATGTAAATAAGTTATTTTTTATACCTTTCCACAATAAAAAGATAAATATATAAATGATAATGATAGCAACATCACGTGACTAATATTATGACTATTAGTAGACCTGTAAATGAGCTCTATAAAAATTGACTGAAACTGAAACTCTTCGTAATTCGTCGTAGCGGTAAAATCCAAAGAATCAAAATGAAAGGTAAACAGCAAGCTCACTTGAGCAAAGCAATGGCAGAAAACTAAATTGCGAGGGAATTAATTAGGCTACTTACCATTGTTCCTTGTAATTAGGTACCCAATCAGTGAAGAAACTTAGAAACGGTCAACCAGTTTGTTTACAACATGAGGTAATCGAGATGTAGCAATCATTTAACTTTCGATTTGAAGGTGTCTACATAACGAACTTCCGGTGTTTCGAATTTTTCTTTCTCATACTTTTCCTGTCCTTCAAGTAAAAGTGGTCAATTTTGGCTTAGACGAAACAGTGAAATGTATCGCTCGGCGGCTCAGTTAAAATTGGCTACGATAGGTTTCGAAAGTGAAAAAATAATTTCACGAAGGCTGTGTGAAAATACACTGGGGTGTGTTCAGACACGGCAATTCTAAAAAGCGTCGCTTAGCCTTGGCAATATATATCCATCATTAATATAAACGGCCCATGAGCTATGCGTGGGGCTGTGGAACATTCCTAGTTAACTTTACAGTCAATCGACTACGATTCATGAATTCTTTCTTTATTCATTTCTTTCTTCCCTTTTTAAAAATATTTGAATTTGACGAATTGACTGATTTCAGTTAATTGACTGAGAATTTACAGGTCTATATTAGAGGCATGCTAATGATATCCTGCTGAGAACTTAGTGAAATGACGCGAAAGATTTGTGACTTCGGGAGAAAAAGCAGCAATTCTTATAATTCAATGTAAATAAAGTAACCTACACTTTTTATCATTCCCTGACATATTTGATAAGTCTCCTTTCATGTCCATTACCTGTCCAGCTTTTATCAAACCAGACTACAGAAGGCAAAAAGCCGGCAAAGAGGTGGACAGAAATATTATGGACAAAGACAAGATCCTGGAGTTAAAAGCATGAAAGAGTGTTTAGGGATAACATTACAGATTTGTTTTTGTATATTTTTTTTATTAATGAGGAACAGTTTTGTTTTCTTTCTTTCGACGGAGTATATGTGGCCTGTGATTATATGCTCATAAGAGAGAGAGATAGAGAGAGAGAGAGAGAGAGAGAGAGAGAGAGAGAGAGAGAGAGAGAGAGAGAGAGAGAATTTTTTTAATCAATAAATGTGATTTGTGAAAGCTTTCTCACAGACAGTGAAGCCCTATTGTTGCTTGTTTTCATCACCACAATACTCTTGTTGTTATAATTAACCGTGAGCTTTTACATTGTAGCAAATGTCCCTTCATTTTGCTCAAAGCGCATTACAGCAGCAACACAATACCTAAGTACTATATTAGACAAGACATGACGGTCTTAAGAAGCCATACATACATTTTACATGTAAATATGGTAAGAAAATGTGAGTAAATTGTCTTTTCCAAGCTCTCAATTCAAACCTGCGACCATCAGGTTTCAATCCGAGTAGGGTCATACCACTAGACATGCAAATGTTACTGCTTGCAGCTCAAATAAATAAATAACAAAAGTCAAATGGAATGGAAGCTTCAATTTAATAAACGAAAAAATGTAGACGTTTCAGATTACCCCTTTGGCAACAAAACTCGATAGTTTCTTTCTGTTTTGTTTTTGAGGGATTTACGGCACTTGTGACACATTTAGGTCACTTCAACGCCAGTAAAACGGAAGAAAAGGGGATAGTAATTAAATTCTAGATTTACAGGATCCCACTAAGAGGAATGCACTCAAACAGAGAAAATCCCTCTCTACAGAAAAGCAGACTGGGAAGCTCTGAGAAATGAAATAACTGAAACAGCTAGCACTGAAGAACTTTGGTAAAAATTCAAACATTTTTTTAGAGAAGGAAATCAGTAAAGACAATATACCACATAAAAATGTAAAGACAAAAACAGCCTACCGTAGTTCAATAAGTCAATAAGAAAGCTGATAAAAAAGTGTGGCCGGTGTTGTTTAAGGTATAAAAAGACGAACGATCACAGTTACAAAGATAAAAAATAACAGTTCTGAAACATTTTGTACAAAAGGAGTTAGGTCAAAAATATTGGGACTACGTGGAGGACATGTTTAGCCCTGATGAGAACGGAAACTGGTATAAAAATTCTTGTCTACATTAAACACAGAAAAATGGACAATAATGGGATATCCTCAATCAATGACAATGGAAAGCTCCTCGCCACAGCATTTGACAAAGTGACGGCCCTAAATGCCAGAAGACAACAGAGAATAAAAATTTCGCTGCGGCGATGGGGGCTCAAACACGCTAGCTTACCGGTACAATTCCGCCTGGCCGGTAGATCGTGACTCTACCGTATGAGCTATCCACGACCCCTAGTAGTCGTGGATAGCTCATACGGTAGAGTCAGATCTCCCCGGCCAGGCGGAGTTGTCGTACCAGTAAGGTCGCGGATTCGAGCCCCCATCGCAGCCGCGAAATTTTTATTCTCTGTTGTCTTCTGGCATTTAGGGCTGTCACTTTGTCAAATACTGTGGCGAGGAGCTTTCCATTGTCATTGATTGAGGATATCTTCAAATTACCGCCCAGTGTCTCTCGTATCTCAAGCAAGCTTATTGAGCACATCATGTCAGACAGGTAATTAAATAATACACAGATCGGCATGACATTTTATATGAACTCCCAACATGATTTAGGTCCAGGCTCTCTTGTGAAACTCAATTAATCAGCTTTATTTATGACGTTTCAACCTCTGTTGAGAAGGGCCAACAAGGCTCAGTCCTTGGTCCTACTCTTTTCTATATTAATGACCTGGCAGATGCTCTTGAATCTAAACTCGGCCTTATTGCATAACGATTGCATATTTGATAATGAAATCACAAGAAGATTGAGCAAATCTGCAACATGATCTCAAGAAAATGGCAGTTTGGAAACAGAGGTACCGCATGAAGTTTCATCCAGAGAAATACGAGAATGTCATTTCCATCTCCAGAAAGAAATCTCCAATTACATGCCATTACAAACTACACAACCACACACTAGAAGTCTCATCCAGACACTAGCACAGGTCCCCACTAAGAGGAATACACTCAAATGTTTACAAATTATATATATGTATACAAAAGATAATACGATGGTGCATAAGAGGAGAGGGATCATTTACAAGGAAATAAATAACATCTCCCAAAACTAACATTTGACTGTTTCCCTCTCAGCCAGGGCCAGGACAAAACCAAGTAATCTCATTTAAAGACAAAGACAGAAAGCAAATTGGAAAACAGATATAGGGGGATAGAAGACACAGTTAGTACCTCCCTGCCCACTATGGGAGGTCAGGAACCCCACCCAAGAGCAACATGATTGATCAGCTAGAGTGGAAGTCACTCCAAACTAGGAGGAAAGCAGCACGACTGACTAAGATGTATAATTGCAAAATAAAGAACAACCTAGTGGCCTTTTAAAATCCTAACCTCCCAACACCGACGCGAACATCTAGGACTTCCCACATGGCCAGTTTCATTCCTCTGACATCCACCAAAGACCTCAGAAAATTCTCATTTTACCCCAGAACCACAGATTGGAACAATTTATCGCAAGAAGTTACATCTGCACCCGCTTTAGATTGATTCACAGAGCTTCTAGATCACTGATGAATTTTCAACCTAATGTTATTGTTCATGTCATAAATCTTCAAGAGTGAAGGTGGACATTAAAGGAAGATTCAGATAGAAAGCAAGCAGGAAAAGTTATTAGATATTGAAAACACAGCAAGTTACCTTTCCCACAATAGGAGGTCAAAAGACCCCACCCAGCCTCCAAAAGTTCTAAGGAAACTTTTTTGAAGGTAAGATCAGACTTCGGTTTTATATACTCCTTGTTTATTAATATTAGGAATTTTACAGTGCTTGAGACACTTTTAGGTAATTTCAGCGCCAATAAAACGTGTCAAATTATGAAAAAAAATAAAAATAGATCAGATCAAAGAGGCAAAGAATATTATTTAAGTCAAGAGACTAGTTCGACAAAAGTAGATCCAAAAAACGATATATCCTCGAAGCCAGCCTGAGCTCACTTTTAAAATCTCACACCGACATTACTACAAGATCTCCGTTTGGATGGTTACAAAATGAGCATTATAATTAAAGACTTTAAATTATAAACTAAATTATAACCCAGAGAAGGAAAACCTCACATAAAGAGATGTTTTGTTTTTAAGGGTTTTACGGCGCTTGCAACACATTTAGGTTATATCAGCGCCAGTAAAAAGGAAGAAAATGGGATAGTAAAAAGTTCTAGAATTACAATTAAAGCACACAAGAAAAAAAAAAAGACAGGGGGAATTGGGAACAAATAGGGATCAGACGTAGATTCCAAGAGCATACCACCAATGTACTTAGTTTGAGATCACCTCTGGACACAAGCACAAAATCCAACAAAGAGGAATACACTCAAATGCTTACATTATACATTCAAAAGAACATTTAATAATACATAATAGAGAGATGATTTACAAGGAAAAGAATATCATCTCCCAAAACAATAACTATGCATTTGACTGTTACTGTTTCCCTCCCAGCTTGGACTCTGGCCAGGGCCAGGACAAAACCAAGTCATATCATTCCAAGACAAAGACATGTTGGAAAACAGATATAAGGGGATAGAAGACACAGTATGTACCCCCCTGCCCACTATGGTAGGTCAGGAACCCCACCAAGACCCAAAGAGATAAATCCAACTCAAGCGCATTGAGCATTATCATTATGTAATGATAAAGATGCTCTATATAAATCAAATTTAGTAGTCTCTTCACACATGACCTAAACGAAACAGCCCAATTCCAGGTCAAAGACACAAAGCTGTTTTTTTTAGGTTTTTTTTTAGGGGTTTTACGGCGCTTGCAACACATTAAGGTCATATCAGCGCCAGTAAAAAGGAAGGAAATGGGATAGTAAAAAGTTCTAGAATTACGAATGAAGCACCCAAGAAAAGGTAAGACGAAGGGGAATTAATTCAAATATGAAACATGTAGATTCCAAGAGCACACTATCAAAGAAATTGAGATCACCTAAAAGTCTCACCCAGACACAAGCACAGGTTCCTCCTAAGAGGTTTTGTTTTTAAGGGTTTTACGGCGCTTGCAACACATTAAGGTCATATCAGCGCCAGTAAAAAGGAAGAAAATGGGATAGTAAAAAGTTCTAGAATTACAATTAAAGCACAAAAGAAAAGGTAAGACAAAGGGGAATTGGTTCAAATAGGGAACAGGTGTAGATTCCAAGAGCACACTGTCAAAGTACTTAGTTTGAGATCACCTAAAAATCTCATCCAGACACAAGCACAGGTCCCAACTAAGAGGAATACACTCAAATGTTTACCAATCCTATAATATAATATGTAAACTAAACATAATACAATGCATAACAGAGAGATGATTTACAAGGAAAAAAATATCATCTCCCAAAACTATAACTATACATTCGACTATATCCCTCCCGCCTCCCAGCTAAGGAACTCCGGCAAGGATCAGGACAAAACCAAGTAATCTCATTTAAGACAATGACAGGAAACAATTGAAAAGCAGGTACAGGGGGATAGAAGACACAGTAAGTACCTCCCAGCCCACTATGGGAGCCTACTAAGAGGGATACACTCAAATGTTTACAAATCATATATAATATGTAAACAATACAATAAAGTGCATAACAGAGATTATTTACAAGGAAAAAAATATCATCTCCCAAAACTTTTAACTATACATTTGACTGTTTCCCTCCCAGCTAGGGTATCCGGGCAGGGCCTGGACAAAACCAAGTAGTCTCACTCCAAGATAAAGACAGAAAGCATTTTGGAAAACAAATATAGGGGGATAGAAGACACAGTATGTACCTCCCTGCCCACTGTGGGAGGTCAGGAACCCCACCCAGTAAAGACACAAAGCCACATGCTAAGTACAATAGAGGGAAACTCCATTCAATGCTTTGTCGACTCCTAACAAATGAAACAACAAATAATGCTGAGTTGATAACATGGTTTTTGTTTATTCAGAGGATTTTCCTTCTTCTTTGGATGGAAACAAAAAAATTAAATAATAACAATGCAAAGTCAATATTGCTTTATTACGACTCTGGTTTGGAGGGAGGGGGACTCTTTTTATGGATATAGTAACCCAATTTGTTTTTCCTTGTGACCAGTCTAAACTGCTTCTTAAAAACCTGCTGTACTCTCACCAAAATGTATAATTCTCCCTGTAAAGACCGGATTAAAGTTATATATTGTACATGATTAAATGGGATATTTTTCATAATTCTTGTTTCCTTACAGACAAAAAGGAGGAATCGGTCCTTTTCCAGAAAAGACGAGGAAAAGGATAGTGTGAGAATTATAATATGGCTGGACATACCAGTCTTGGAAATCCCTAGTCAGAGAGATGGTCTCTCCCTCTCTCTCTCTTTTTTTTTTTGTAAACATTAAAAATACAAGACTGTCACCGGGATTTTTTCCCCTTCTTTTCAATGTGGCTTTTGAAGTTCTGGTTAATACAATTCAGATCCAATTAATTTCTGTTAAAAGGTACATTATTTATTTGAGCAGGTAGGATGTCCTCATGGCTTGAAGACACACCCAAAGCAGAAATGTTATTTTGTTTTGAGGGATTTTATATCGAATAATAAGCCGAAAAGAAAAAGCTGGCCACAATTGTAGATGGAAAAGATTAATGTGGTGATCCTAAAAAAATGACTGACTTATAGAGAGTGAGAAGGCCAAAGGCTTGAGTCTGGTTTTCAACATAAATTTTTTCCCCTTGAGCACAACACTTATTGCTCATTGCTGCATTATGGCTGATGCACTCAATATCTACGTTTTTTTTGTTTTTGTTTGTTTTGTTTTGTTTTGTTTTTTTTTTTGGGGGGGGGGGGGGGGGGGGGGAAGAGAGAGAGTTTGAGACAAATCTCCCAATATTATTTATTTTAAAACTATATTAAATTTTAGGGAAATTTTGATTTATTGTTGGTATCCATCGTGTTTGGTATATCTGACACCAAGGCCTTGAACTATATAAAACTTGTACTATAAAGCCCAATAGTTATTTAAAATTTCCTTTGAGACACCCTATCAGTGAAGGTAATAATATTGACAATGGAAAATGAATATCAGTTTAAACCACAAATTCTTATCTCCTGTTAAAACAACAATTAATGTCACAAGCTGTCGGTATCAAGATATCCCAAGCAGAAAATAAACATACAAATACAAAGTCTTCACTCTCACTACTGTCGTGCTTCCATTCATTTGATATATTGGGTGCAAGAAAAATATATGGAAAAAGCATGTCGCTGTTTCAATAGAAAGAAGAAATTGGAAACATTCGAAAATTTATATGCCGCAAGAATAAGATTTTAAAATTACTACTACTTGCTAAGTTTTCTGTTTTGTTTTTTTTTGTTTTTAAGGGTTTTACGGTGCTTGTCCTTAAGGGTTTTGTTTGTTTTTGTTTTTAAGGGTTTTACGGCGCTTGCAACACATTTAAGTTATATCAGCGCCAGTAAAAAGGAAGAAAATGGGATAGTCGAAAGTTCTAGAATTACAATTAAAGCACCCAAGAGAGAGTAAGACAAAGGGGAATTGGGAACAAATAGGGATCAGATGTAGATTCCAAGAGCTATACCATCAATGTACTTAGTCTGATATCACCTATAAGTCTCACCCAGACACAAGCACAAGATCCAACAAAGAGGAATACACTCAAATGCTTACATTTCATTATACATTAAAATAACAAATATAATAATACATAACAGAGAGATGATTTACAAGGAAAAAAATATCATCTCCCAAAACAATAACTATGCATTTGACTGTTTCCCTCCCAGCCAAGGTCGGGACAAAACCAAGCAATCTCCTACCAAGACAAAGACAGAAAGCATGTTGGAAAACAGATATAAGGGGATAGAAGACACGGTAAGTACCTCCCTGCCCACTGTGGAGGTAGGGAACCCCACCCATGCTAAGTTTTCTGAAAATTCATCTATTGGTTAAGAGACAATGCCTATGTAGTTAATATGTATATAAATTTACAAATTAGAATTTGATTCCATTTTCTAATTGACAAGGGTCAAGTTTTAAAAACTAAATTTCCCTAGCAAAGCTGCTGGTGTATCACAAAGTTATTTTCCCTGATAATACTTAAAGATATTAAACCAATAATATCACATCAAAATAAGAGAATTATATCCCAAATTTAGATGTGGCAAATATGCTGTGCGTTTATTAAAGCAATTATAGTATTACTTTTTCAACATATCTTCTTTTTAAAAAAAGAGTATACATAAATTTTAATTAATGAGTTTTGACTTTCTTAACTTTTTCGTTTTAACATATTTTCTCACGCTGATATATATCAGATGATGGAGTACCTACCACCAATAAGGAGTGATACTTACTTCCACAGTCCTCCGAAAGCCCAGAATTTGTTTTGTTTTGTTTTTAAGGGTTTTACAGCGCTTGCAACACATTAAGGTCATAGCAGCGCCGGTCAAAAGGAAGAAAATGAGATAGTAAAAAGTTCTAGAATTACAATTAAAGCACCCAAGAAAAGGCAAGACAAAGGGGAATTGGTTCAAATAGGAAATAGATGTAGATTCCAAGAGCACACTATCAAAGTACTTAGTTTGAGATCACCAAAAAGTCAACCAGACACAAGCACAGGCCCCTACTAAGAGGAATACACTCATATGTTTACAAATCATATATAATATGTAAACAAAACATAATACAGTGCATAACAGAGATGATTTACAAGGGAAAAAATATCATCTCCCAAAACTATCTATACATTTCACTGTTTCCCTCTCAGCAAGGGCATCCGGCCAGGGCCAGGACAAAACCAAGTAATCTCATTCTAAGATAAAGACAGAAAGCATGTTGGAAAGAAAATAACGGGGGATAGAGGACACAGTAAGGGCCTCCCTGCGCACTATGCGAGAAGGCCTAGAATAAGATGTAAACAAATTCAAACTATCATAAGAAAACATGTCACATAATACACAGAAAAGATTAAAGAACTATTGTCTCAAATATAAACCCTTTAGAATTCAACATCCCAAAAAATAAACTGACAAAATGCTACAAACACAAATCATAACCAGGAATATCTTTTTTTCTTTCGTCTCTATTCTTCAACTTTCTCGACTCAATATAAATGGAAATCATTTGCTTTTGGAGTCAAATATTAACTTTCTATATTAAAAAGTACTCTACATTAAAAAGAAAGAGTACTGAAAAATATAATCACACATATGAGATTGGGGTGGAACGATCATTAAATGACTTAACCCCAAAAAACAAACATGGATATTAACCCATCCCAAATAAGCGTTTTGGGTTTTTTCAAACAATTGAATAAGTAGAGTAGCATGCTTGAGTGTTAATAATAACAATGGAAAGTAACATGGTTCTAAAGTCATGACGTCACTTCCTGATTTGATTTTTTAAAAGCAACTGTGGTTATAGTAAAGACCATCGCTTGATTGCTTCTGTTAAGTGTAGAACTGGCATGGCCTGTGCTAGGCAGGTGTGACATCGTTTTTTTGTCCCTATCAAAGACTCCAGCACTAAAATTAGTTCCATATCACATTTTATGAGTTTTCAGCCAATCAGTGATAAACTTAAAGCATTAGCACCACTCACCAATCATTTTCATGATTAACATAATCCAGGTCCTCTTAGGGTGGTAAACGATTGAGTCTATTGTACTTTCAGAATAAAGAGCAATCTGATTGGAATGAAAGCCTAATCATCACACCTGCCAACATCACCAATGATAAATGTAATTCTTAACCTTTTCTGTACACTATAAATCATGCCTCAATAAGCTTCAATAGCATGTCATGTAGGGTAATTAAGACATATATAAAATTACAAATTAGAATTTGATGCTATTGTCTAATTGACAAAGGTATACTTTTAAAAATGAAATATCCCTTGCAACGTTGGGATTTATCGCAAATTTTTATTTACTGGATAATACTTAAAGACAGTAAACCATAAACTGCTAGATAAATATAGAAAACAGAGACTGCAGATTCATACAAGATCCTTCAGTCTGTGTCCAATAATTGAGCGGCCAGGTGACAAAACCTTTTACTTTTAAAAGGTGGCCAGACTTTCTATCAGAAACAGATTAAAACTTAAAAGGCAATTAATCATCAAAAAAGTTTTCATAAAAAAGAAAAATCAAATGAGTTCCATTTTTTCCAATCAAATCAGATGCTTGGTCCATTATTGCCCAGTAGCATATATCAAAATCGGTGCAATTTGATTTTCCAATCAAATTACCAAAAACAGTATGTTACATTAATATCATGGTATATATTGACAATGTTGGTAGGCCTAACTTACATCCTGGTATTAAACAATGGGGGCGTGATGACAAAGAGATAATTTCCCATTCACACATAAATACTCCATGGTTCAGAGTCCCAGCCATTTTACTCCCAAAAGCTTTCATTCAATTTTTTTAAAAAGAGCCAACTGCCTTGATAACACTTACTAAATTGACTGCTTCAGGCATCAAGGCAGTTGTCCAATTATACCACAATATCACAATCCACAACATGGATCTCTTAAGCTCAGAGTCAATCTTTCAAAATTATTACACATTCTCTATGTACACATAAGTATTCAAATCATAATATATATTATACATAACAAAGGAAATGAATTATACACATGATGCAAAAAGTAGTAGAAAAAATAACATCTACAATTAAATTTAATTATTTGTTTTTAATTTTTAAAAAAAACAAAAAAAAACAAATGTGAACACCTGCTCTTTTATAAGCCATACTGAGGTCCAAGAAGCGCTTACTAGAAAATTGGCTGCTTCAGGCTCTTGGCCTCCACCAATCTGTCTTGTAAAAAAAAATCCAAAGAAAGACACCTCAAAGCGAACAACACATTTCAGTCACAATTGGTTCCCCTAAAAAGAAATTTTATTCAGGAAACCAACTATATTCCTCACAAACATTCCAACGTGGTGATCCACCACTTTTTTACTTTCCATGAAAGCTGCTGCCTGAAAAAAAACGAGAAAATATCCTCCATTTGTTTTCCATTGGAAAGCCTTGCTCTGGTGCTTGAGGGCTTCTAAGGTATATTCATCCACTCTCCATTCAATAATAGGGTTGAAATGATATATCCTTGTTCATTTGCTCTGAAATTGGCTAGGACTGCACCTCAACTCTTTGCTGTTGAGAAAAAAATAAATGTTTATGATTTCCTGATACTTTTTAGAATATCGGTAAAATATATGAACTCTAAAGGAAAGGCTTGAATAAGTGACACAGTGTCATTAAAAAAAATAAATTTAAACGGGTATTACAGTGCTAAGTAATTTCCATACAAATAAAGAGGAAGATGGGATGGTCAAAATATTTTAGAAATGATTCTAGATGCACTTAAAATTAAAAGCACTTAAGAAACAGTAAAGCAAAATTTTCAAGTGAAGAACAGAGGTAGATATAATAAGCAATCTATCCTTTGGTCTAATCTGAGACCCCCATAAGGCCCACAGATATAGACACGGAATTTCTGCCAAGAGGTTTAAACTCAGGTTCTTGGCATTTTCTTCTATTTTTTTAACGACATAATAAAATGCTGTCGAACATGTTGGAATTTGTAAATTAGAGGTGAAATTCTTTTAAAAGTGAGAGCGCTTAAATTTCTAGGCCAAGCAGGAAAAGTGCAAGGCCTATCAGAAACAGCAAAAGAAGTCGGCCTAAAAAATAATTTTTTTAAAATTTAAGACAACAGAATTAGTAGTCAACAACAAATACTATGGACAATACCTGGAAATATCACACATTTTATATTTTGGTAGTAGAATTAGGGAAACAGGAGAACGTGTAAAAATGTTAAAGCAAAAATTACAAAATAAAATCATAACAAACAACTCTCAGGATTGAGAATTTTTGTTAAGTTGAGGCCTAAACAAAGTGGTTATCGGTGAATGGCAGAGCTTGTCATGAATAAAAAGCCTCTTCAGGAGGAGGTAGAAATGGGTTAACCAAACAAATGAGCAGCAGTCACCTGTCAATATCTTAGAATGAAACCCGCAAGGATTTTTACAAAATTTGTTTACACAAATTTTCCTAACAAATACAGTGGAATCCAGATAAAATCAATAGCAAAAAAACAGAAAGATTGGTAGACATTATCCAGTACCAATGTAACACACTTAAGACGTCATGCAAATTATATTATAATATTATCAACTTCAGCTAAGCTTCCAATAGAATGTTAATACAATATATGGTTAAATCTGGCATCCAAAATTTGTAAATGTCAATTCAATATTAATGGTGTTAGTTGTAGGTTTGCAGTTACTCTAGTCTATAAGTCTGTTTGAATTCAACATAAAAGCATCTCCACTACAGCCTACTGAATGGATTCAAATGCTTAGAAAGATTAAATTATTTTTTAAAATATAACTGTCATAGATTGATAATGTCAAATCATACTGGATACAACGATATAGTAGCAGCTATGCAAGTTGATCATCAAGCTCAAAATAATGTTTGAGTGCCAAAGTTCACAAGGTCTGCCTACAGACGTGTTGAAAATTACAAAATTTTTCCTTCAAGCCAACTGGAACCACTGATAAAAGAAAAATATAAAAGTAAACTTACAGGTCCATCCATTCTCCTTCTATCTCCATAATCCCAATCATGACGTCTTCCGCGGCCACCACCTCGATTGCCTGTTGGATCAATCATAATTTTTATTTTCACATCTATTTTTGGGTGGAAGGGGGAAGACAATTCATTAATTCAACTTAATAAAATTACTATAAAAAGTCATCAAAGATAAAGAAAAGGATATTGGTCAATTTCAAATTAAACTGTTGCCATGCAATTATAGTTTCTGTCCACTAACCAAAAATAAAAGTACAATCCAAAGGGTGAGTGAGGGCTCACATTATGGTATTGATTCAGTTAAAAACATATGTTGCTTAGTTACAAAGAAATCTAAAAAAAAAAAATTTTTTTTTTTAAAAGAGAGACGACATGGGTTTGTTTCAACTCCCATCCCACAAAAAGGGTTTTAGTCTCTATTGTCTTCTGGCACTTTTCTACTCATATATATTTAGTGCTGATGGTGACAAAAAGTGAAAAAGGAGGAACATTTGAACAATTGCCTATGAGCCCCATTTTTATTGCATTAACCCGCATTTTTACACAAATTAAGACAATAAATCATAATTGATCACATCAATTCTACCACTGCCAATACATTGATTGGTGTGGGGGAATGTAATTTTTTTAAAGGAGGAAAATACTCCTTTGACTCCAAAATTTTGGATTTCTACAGATCTGAGGAAAACCATCAGCAACGATTATTATATTGACTTAACATAATAGTGTTGATTGTATAACATTCCTCTCCCAGCCAGGTGGAAGGTGCTGTAACTGTCAAGTCCCGGCTTCCACTCCCATCACCAAAAAAAGGTTTTAGTTCTCTATATTCTTTTGATACATTTCTTCTAACTTCACTTCTTATTATTCAAGAAATCTACACTTAACTTTTTTAAAATTCGAAATCATACACAATACTTGTTCTGGAGTATTACACTCAATAGATCTATCCAACTGATGAAAAATAGATATTTTTATGAACAGTATTTTAGCATGAAACTTCTAAATGCAGGATTTAAAAATCTGTAAAATGAATCAAGGACTTCCCACATGGACAGTTTCATTCCCCTGACATCCACCAAAGACCTCAGAAAATTCTCATTTTACACCAGAACCATCACCGATTGGAAAATTCATCGCAAAGAAGTTGAATGGCACAGATTTAGATTTATTTACAGAGCCTCTAGATCACTGATGAATTTTCAACCTAACGTTATTGTTCATGTCAAAATCTTCCAAGAATGAAGGTGGACATTAAAGGAAGATTCAGATTCAGACAGAAGGCAAGTAAAAAACAGTTATAAGGTATTGAAAACACAACCTTTCCCACAATAGGAGGTCAAAAGACCCCACCCAGCCTCCAAAAGTTCTAAGGAAACTTTTTTGAAGGTGAGATCAGACTTTGGTTTTATACTCGTGTTTATTAGTATTAGGGATTTTACCGTGCTTAAGACACTTTTAGGTCATTTTCAACAACAATCTGTCGACGATTTGTTAAACAAGATTAGAACCACTTCAGGGGCAATCTCATGATACCAAAAAGACGTTCGACAGAATGTTGTGGTCAATCATGTCGAACTCAGTCCAACATACATATATTGTTCACCTCATTTTTGTCAGCATTTAAAATCAAATCATTTACTACCCTTAACAGCGCCAATTCAGTGCTATGATTTTCCCTACAAGCTGATTGGAATGCTCATTTAGATGTAAAGTTAATTGGTGAAGAACTGCTTTTTCCAGGCTTTTGGAAATAAAGGGAAGATTTGAAACAGGTCTCTAGTTTTTAAAATCGTTGTGGTCTAAAACGGGTTTCTTTAAAAGTGGGGTAATCAGAGCCGTCTTAAAACAAGATACTAGTCTGCAGTGACTGATTAATTATTTCAGTTATTGATGGAATAAGCTCATCAATACGAGAGTATAAAAACGATGTTGAAAGGGGATCTAGCTCACTAGATTTATTTGGAGCATTCATAATTAGAATCTTTATAAATGTACTCAACACTCACCATAATATCCACCTTCTCTATTACCGTATCCACCCTCTCTATTGCCGTATCCACCCTCTCTATTGCCATATCCACCGTCTCTGCCACCGCCACCACTGTGATGATATCCACCGCCATCTCTACCACCACCTCCACCATGATATCCACCTTCTCTATGGCCATATCCACCCTCCCTGCCTCCACCAAAGCCACCATCTCTATTCCCACCACCTCTTCCTCTTCCTCCTCTCCATCCACCTCTCTGGTTACCGCCACGCCAACCTCCACGCCCTCTGAAGTTGCGACGATAGTTTTCAGATATCCCAAATGTTTCACTATTCAGCTTGCGCTCCTCTCTCCAGGTAACCCGTTGCCTGAAGACAGAAAAAAAAAAAATATGGCTAACAAAATCACGCGAACAATGCAAATAATAATATATTTTTTTAAAAGAGAGAGATGTTTTTGTTTTTAAGGGTTTTACAGCGCTTGCAACACATTTAGGTCATATCAGCGCCAGTAAAAAGGAAGAAAATGGGATAGTAAAAAGTTCTAGAATTACAAATAAAGCACCAAGAGAAAGTAAGACATAGGGGAACTGGGAACAAATAGGGATCAGATGTAGATTTCATGAGCACACTATCAAAGTACTTAGTTTGAGACCACCTATAAGTCTCATCCGGACACAAGCACAAAATCCAACAAAGAGGAATACACTCAAATGTTTACATTATAAATTCAAAATAAAAATATAATAATACATAACAGAGTGATGATTTACAAGGAAACAAATATCATATCCCAAAACAATAACTATGCATTTGACTGTTTCCCTCCCAGCTAGGACTCCGGCCAGGGCCAGGACAAAACCAAATAAACATCAATCCAAGACGAAGACAGAAAGCACGTTGGAAAACAGATATGAGGGGATAGAAGACACAGTATGTACCCCCTGCCCACTATGGGAGGTCAGGAACCCCACCCAGAGAGAGAGAGAGAGAGGAGAGGAGAGAGAGAGAGAGAGAGATAGAGAAGAGAGAGAGAGGAGAAGAGAGTAGAGAGAGAGAGAGATAGAGAGAGAGAGATAGAGAGAGAGATGAGAGAGTGAGAGAGAGGAGAGAGAGAGAGAGAGAGGAGAGAGAGAGAGAGAGAGAGAGAGAGAAGAGAGAGAGAGGAGAGAGAGAGAGAGAGAGAGAGAGAGAGAGGAGAGAGAGAGAGAGAGAGAGAGAGAGAGAGAGAGAGAGAGAGAGAGAGAGAGAGAGAGAGGGAGAGAGAGAGAGAGAGAGAAAGAGAGAGAGAGGCATACTTACAGCAAATATGTTATCTGTTGTGGAAAGTACATATAATTCTGAGACGTTTGATACTGCATTAATACGTACAAAAGATACGTATCTTTGAACTTTTGATTTTTTTGGTCGAATTTCAAAAGGGCCAAAACCCCATTTTCAAACCCCACTAATGGCATAGATTGTAATCACAAACAACTCAAATTTCTTGAACTTACACTACACAACAGTGACAAATCACCCAATTTCTTTCAAGACTGTGATTGCATTAAAAAGTGATAAATTATTGCAATAAAAATGCAAAAAATCCAAGTTGCGCAATATTTGTAGATACTTTTATAGATTCAATTTTGCAAATTTGGAAATTAGGGAAATCAAGGATAACAGAAAGTATCTGGAATAACTTCAGAAAAATGGAAAGCTGGCAGACCTGCTTAACCTATTGTTTTTATTTTTGTTTTTAAGGCTTTAGGGTACTTGCTACATATTAAGGTCATATCACTGCCAGTAAAAAGGAAGAAAATGGGAAAGTAAAAAGTTATAGAATTACAATTAAAACACCCAAGAAAAGGTAAGTCAAAGGGGAATTTTTTCAAATAGGAAACAGATGTAGATTCCAAGAGCACACTACCAGTGTACTTGGTTGGAGATCACCTAAAAGTCTCATCCAGACACAAGTACAGGTCCCAACTAAGAGGGATACCCTCAAATGTTTACAAATCATATATAATATGTAAACAAAAATAATACAGTGCATAAGAGAGATGATTTAAAAGAAAAAATATCATCTCCCATAACTAACTATTCACGTGACTGTTTCCCTCCCAGCTAGGATATCCGGCCAGGGCCAGGATAAAACCAAGTAATCTCATCCCAAGACAAAGACAGAGAGCAAGTTGGAAAACATATAAGGGTAAAGAAGACACATATTAAGTACCTCCCTGCCCACTATGGGAGGTCAGGAACCCACCAAGCTGCTTATATTAGCCCATTCACCAACTTTCAAAACATAAAAAAGGAGTTACTAAATACATGACACTAACCCTTTGCTTTTCTCAGTTGCTTCACAACTAATATTGTCAAAAAATGATTTCTTCCTATCATAATACACAGTCTGGCTCTCATCCTCCTCTTCCTCCCCGTCATCTTCTTCAATTTCAGGATCATCATCTGTCTTGTCACCATTCATAGACTTATCACCTGAAAACAATTTTGAAAAAAATTTATTCTTAAGTTTATAATGGACATTGAAAAAGTCGACAGTGATAATATCAAATAAAAATAAGCTGTCTTTCACATCTCCAAAGTTTGTATAGCCAAAAATATGCCATATTCTGTAGTAGTGTACAACTGTCTTGTGCCCTTACTAAGATTCTTATCACAATTTACATTATTGCTAACAGATGCATCAAACCAATCACTGGTAGATTGACATTAATCCTATTATCAGGCCTGTAAATGGTTGGTGAAAAAATTGTCGGAACTTTTTAAACACGCGAAAATAGACACAACAGGACAAAAATATGGACACAACACATATATGACACGTCAATTGACTAGTCAAATCATGTCACTTTCCCCTACTTATTTATAATGAGGTCCTTATTTTATGGTACCAAAAAAAAATCCCGATTATTTGAAGGCCCAGGTCTGAGTTAGTTGTAAAATGAAAAGAAGAGAACAATTCCTACCCTTTTGAAGGATGTGTATCTCGTGCTTGACACGGGAAGCTGCGTATCTTCGCTCCTGTTTGTGTTAAATGTTTACGCTGACTCTTTCGTTTATTTGGATTAATTCTTATAGAAGAAGAAGAAGAAGAAGAAGAAGAAGAAGAAGAAGAAGAGAAGAAGAAGAAGAAGAAGAAGAAGAAGAAGAAGAAGAAGAGAAGAAGAAAAGAAGAAGAAGAAGAAGAGAAGAAGAAAAGAAGAAAAGAAGAAGAAAGAAGAAGAAAGAAGAAAAGAAGAAGAAGAAAAAAAGAAGAAAAAAAAAAAGAAAAAGAAGAAGAAGAAGAAGAAGAAGAAGAAAAAGAAGAAGAAGAAGAAGAAGAAGAAGAAGAAGAAGAAGAAGAAGAAGAAGAAGAAGAAGAAGAAGAAGAAGAAGAAGAAGAAGAAGAAGAGAGAAGAAGAGGAGAAGAAGAAGAAGAAGAAGAAGAAGAAGAAGAAGAAGAAGAAGAAGAAGAAGAAGAAGAAGAGAAGAAGAAGAAGAAGAAAGAAGAAGAAGAAGAAGAAGAAGAAGAAGAAGAAGAAGAAGAAGAAGAAGAAGAAGAAGAAGAAGAAGAAGAAGAAGAAGAAGAAGAAGAAGAAGAAGAAGAAGAAGAAGAGAAGAAGAAGAGAAGAAGAAGAAGAAGAAGAAGAAGAAGAAGAAGAAGAAGAAGAAGAAGAAGAAGAAGAAGAAGAAGAAGAAGAAGAAGAAGAGAAGAAGAAGAAGAAGAAGAAGAGAAGAAGAAGAAGAAGAAGAAGAAGAAAGAAGAAGAAGAAGAAGAAGAAGAAGAAGAAGAAGAAGAAGAGAAGATAAAGAAGAAGAAGAGAGAAAGAAGAAGAAGAATGAAGGAAACGAATATATATTTCAAGAAAATAATTATTCGCTTTTTTTTTTTCCGTCCAATATGGACGGTACAAAAATATAGAGATAAAATATGAGACCGGGATATGCAGTGTGTCGGTAGCGAAATAGAGAGAACTTCAGTCGGTTGGAACTTTGTGATGGTTATTTACTGACTAGGTGTGTGTGTGATGTGTGTGTGTGAAACGCTCGCGACTTCGCGCCTCTCGCTGGCTGTGGCACAGTAGCCAGGCAGTGAATACATCCACGTCTTGCGGAGGCATGATAATATTATAGCTAACTGATAGACAGCAAGTTTTGTTTTGTCTTTGATGCGACAAATAAAAAGTTTTTTTGTTTTGTTTTTTTTTTTTAAGTCGGCATTTGAAACGGAATAAAATCTCTAATTTTTTCAAGGAACGAAATAAAAGTTTTTTATTTTCTTTTTTATTGGTTCCGTTCTTTGACGTTGCGCATTTTTTTTTTTACTATTACTATTTTTATTTTTTTTAAAATATTAGCACTTATAGAGCAAAATCGTACTGTCGGAAATCCGACAAATAGACGGAAGATTTACAGGCCTGTATTATTTTTTTTCTATAACTAATAGATTCAATGCTTTTGAGGCAACCAATTTGAGATTAATAAAACTTTTATTGTGCAACACAATATTTGCATTGCAAATGATGGAAACCATATTGAAGATTTTATTTGAATATAGGTAAGGATGAAATATTGTTTTTACTCATTTTTAGCAATGAATCTAGACTTTATAAACACTTTATGTACTGAGTCTGAGCAACTGGAATCATTCAATATAAAAGGGATCAATAAAACAGAAACAAATTAAAGAAAACGTGGTCAATTATTATGAAAAAAAAAAAAAAAAAAAAAAAAAAATTAATCCTTAGACCAGAAATATGTTCTTCTTAAGCTTAATTAAAATAAATAAAATACTCACTTAGGCTTAAATTCTTCAACTCTTTCTCAATGTGATCTTTATCAAATTGGGCATTGGATGTTTCAAAATCAAAGTCAGTGTCAAACTTCAATGGTTCTGAAGAGCGACCACCACGACCTCGGTGCCTGGGATGACCCTGACCTCTTACTGTACCACCTTCCCTCATCTGCTGGCCTGAAAAAGAGTCAAAGTACAGTTCTTATAAATGGGTCAGAAAAGTTTCAGTCTAACATGCATAATCTATCGCCCAAAAGTATGCATACATCAACAGAATTTCTGACAATCAACTCCCAGCAGAAAGTCGCTCCATATGCTACTCATACCACTCACCAATTGAACAAGACTGCCAAGTTCAGAAAGTCAAAATGAGAGACATTTTGGGGCAGAATGAGGGACAGATTAATAGCACAAACATACACACACACACACACACTGCCAAAATTAAATAGGGACAGTAGCCGACAACACACAATAATACTACTAATTGAATGTTGTTTAAAATATATCTCACGTATTGGAGGCATCATATAATAATACCTTGGTCATTGACCTCCTAAAATATAATATCAACTACATACACTTTGAAGGAGCTATTCAGACACAAAATGTCTATTGATTGACCATAGAGGATGATATGACAGTCATATTATCCTAATACTAATAGCTATCAACAACTGGGCTGAAATGTTGGATATGAGGCAGTGATGCCGGACAGCAGTCCCAAATGCGAAACTGTCCTGCATGATGTCAGACACTTGGCAGCCCCGCAATTGTATCAAAAGCCCAAGAAATATGACTGCTGCATGACAACTATTAACTCTGTACCTATATGTTCTAAGGCAAAGAATAATGAACAACTTTCTCCCAATGATTTCTAGCTAAAGTGCATATTCTGTTTCTCTAAAATACAATACAAAGGACAAGTTTGAAATAAAAACACCATACTCAAAACAGACCTCGACAATAAATAGGCCGGTAAATGAGCTCTACAAAAAATGAAATTTTTCAACAAACGAAGACATGGGTTTCAAAATAAAAGAGTACAGATAAGAGAGGAAAGTTACAATAGACAATTTGATTAAAATGGAGTTATTACTAAATGTAGGTGCATTGATGCTATAGGTGGGAATTGAAAATCATGGTTTCAGAGGGAAAAGTGGATCCATGAAAACCCTTTTAAAAACTTTAAGGATGGACAGGGGGTGCATATAGTAAGTAACACTCATGATTCACAACAAAAACCACTGTTTTCACTGATATCATCAACATAATAAATGGTATAACGGATTTTTTAAAAAAATTAATAAAAAAATAATTAAATTAAAAGATTTTTTTAAAAAGAGACAGAAAAGAAAAAGAAAGTAACGAAAAGAGAAAGTGAAGATTGTATTGTGGTGGTGAATTTATGGTTTGTTGCTGGTGGTAGTAGTGATAGTAATTATGATGATGTGGTGGCGTTTGTAGTAGTGGTAGTAGTAATGAGCATCATGATGATAAGGATACTAGTGATCATAATAACAGTGACAATTGATTTCATTATCATTCATAAATAATGTGGTGGTGGCTTTAGTAATGTTAGTAAAGATGATGTGTTGGTGGTATAATAGTAGTAGCATTAGTAGTGGTAGTAGTAGTAGTAATAGTAGTAGTATTAGTAGTACTAGTAGTAGTAGTAGTAGTAGTAGTAGTAGTAGTAGTAGTAGTAGTAGTAGTAGTAGTAGTAGTAGTAGTAGTAGTAGTGTAGTAGTAGTTAGTAGTAGTAGTAGTAGTCGTCGTCAGTCGTCGTCGTCGTCGTAGTAGTAGTAGTAGTAGTAGTAGTAGTGCAACTGAGCACAGGTGTCAAAATATGACACAAGAAGTGATCAGCGGAAAACTATAATCATCATCACTGAAAATAGGTTTTAAGCGGGACCTTGATTTCATTTCAGAGGGTAACCGCTAAATAGCGGGGAAATTCACACCTATGGATGTAGAAGTAGATGGAATGCCAAACTATAAACTAATTTCGACTGCAAAAATGTAAAGAAAAGCCCTCTTCCAGTAACTTTCATTTCGTATAACCGCAGTATAACTATATTAGCCTAATAATTTTGTAGAGGCATATAAATAGCACAGACTTCCCTCTCGACTTGGAGTCACTGGCTCAATCTTAAGAATCAACGAACACTTGCACATCAACAGATGCAACTGCTAAAAAATAGCAGTTGTAGTGGAGCATCCGGCTGTTCTTATAGCTAGTTCTCTTCATTTGTTTTTGTTTGAGGGGAGGGGGGACTGAAGAAGGTGAATAGATTATTACCCAATTCTGGTAGATCAGAACTTCTGAATATAGAGGATTAACAGGTCTGATATTATTACATTTTCACCAATGCAAGGATAGGCTACTCAACAATCCTTATTTTTTTTTTTAAAGATGACTCATGGGAGGGGGGCAGAATGGAAATGCAGTTAGCATCAGAAACATTCTATTATAGCTGAGAATTTAACATTGACCTACCCCTGTTGCTGCCTCTCCCTCTAACAAATGACGACATGGCACCTCTTCCTTCATTAGGACGTCCCTCATTACTGCGGTTATCAACACGATGACCACCTCTCATCCCACCACGTGGATATTCCCTATGCTGGTGGTGGTGATGGTGGGGATGATGATGATTTTGCTGATTATGATAGCTGTGATTTTGGGACTTCTGACTGCTGTCATTGCTGGACTTTTCTGGACTTCTTGGTTGTACCTGGACACCCTGGTCAGAGGTTGGAGACTTGCGGCTTAATGGAGGAGTTGAGGTTTGAGAACCTGCAAGAAAAAAAGTTTTTAAAATTTTGTCTTAGTTTATAAGTATAATAACCACCAAAAAACTTACCTGCCAATAGTTTAAAACAATCCTTTGATCTTTACATTGATAAATTTGTCTATGGAATACTTGTTTTGTTTTGTTTTTAAGGGTTTTACGGCGCTTACAACACATTTAGGTTATATCAGCGCCAGTAAAAAGGAAGAAAATGGGATAGTAAAAAGTTCTAGAATTACAATTAAAGCACTCAAGAAAAAGTAAGACAAAGGGGAATTGAGAACAAATAGGGATCAGATGTAGATTCCAAGAGCATACCACCAATGTACTTAGTTTGAAATCACCTACAAGTCTCATCCAGACACAAGCACAAAATCCAACAAAGAGGAACACACTCAAATGCTTACATTATACATTCAAAATAAAAATAATAATACATAACAGAGAGATGATTTACAAGGAAAAAAATATCATCTCCCAAAATAATAACTATGCATTTGACTGTTTCCCTCCGGCCAGAGCCAGGACAAAACCAAGTAATCTCATTCCAAGACAAAGACAGAAAGCATGTTGGAAAACAGATATAAGGGAATAGAAGACAGTATGTACCTCCCTGCCCGCTATGGGAGTATGGAATACAGTAGAATTACTTTAAACCGAAATTTTGGGGACCTTCTAAACCATTTCGGTTTAAAGACATTTTGGTTTAAAGCAAGCTCCCGTTTTGCAATGTTTTTCAAGGGTAGTAACTATTTAAGGAATTTGCTCATTTAATCGCATCATGGGTTTCCCGTTAAATGGAGTTGTTGAATAAATGCCGTCTTCGTAACCATTAACATTTTTTTTTCTTTGGGTGTGTTTTCAAAATATTTTTGGGGGTTTTCGTTTTCAAATCAAAATAGTTGATAGAGTTGAGTTCGGGATGCCGTGTATTTTACATTATATCTCCGTCTTGATCAACTTTTTTTCACAGTGCTTTCTTTTAGACATCTTTTAGTAAAATGCAAAGCTAAAATAAGATCGAAAGTTCTTGTGCGATAATTGATAATGAATGATGCGCAGCTACTCAGAGGTGAAGTGAAGTAGAAATGAAAAGTGAAAAGGCGTGTAAGTGTCTAAGCTGTCTACTACACATCTCTCTTTGTTGAAAAGCCATTAGGTTCAAAGGCCTAATTACATCGACCCCCCCCCCCCCCCCTCACACACACACACACACACACACATATTTAAACAAAGTGGAAATGAAATGGCATGTCAATTGTCGTGTTGAAAATCCAGTCAGTTCCAAAGCATCAACACAAGAGCGAGAACATCTCGCTTGCGTGATTCTACACCCCAACTCCCCCTCTTTCCTCATTTTTCGCCTGCTAGTCACCCGCTGTCTTCCTTTTCCAGTCTGTGCGATTGTGGTGTTGGCCAAGCCCAAGTGCAGTGATCAGTGACATCTATAGAGTATATGAAGTCCTAGGCAGTGATTGAAGTGTTTACCTAACCCCCACCCCCCATCACCCTCATCTTATACTTACGCTCTTTGTTTAATATCGCCGGGCATTATTACGTGTGGCCTCCTTCCCGAATTTTTGAAGAAAAATAGAGAGAGAAAAAGGGAAGGTGCTCTCAATTTGTTTCGGTTTAAAGAAAGTCCTGCTTAGAAGTATTTCGGTTCATCGTAAGAATTAGTACAAAGATAATGAAGAAACTAGTACAATTTATTAAATTCTTTGCGGTTTAAGGTATTTTTCGGTTTAGCTTCTTTCGGTTTAAAGTAATTTTACTGTACTTATTAACACTAACAAAATTGACAGCTCAAAATGGTCAAATTTTGTGTCTTTCCCAAAAGACTTCCTAAGTGAAACTTGATTTTGCAAAAGGCATTAAAATTAAGTGGCTCTCAACTGAAAAATCAGATGAGTGTGATTAGTCAAAATCTCAATCATCCTTAATCTAAGGGAAGGATTGGCAGTGAATATAGAAGGTCAATGGCAAAATTGTCACCAATATTTTCATTTTAACGACACTTAACAAATAGCAAAACTAATGCATGATGAATGTCAAAAAATCTTATGAAAAAACAATTATGACTTTAAAATGTTTCGGATTCGAGTCTCATAAAAAAAGGTACAATCTGAGAGAAAAAGCATACAATTTTACAAAGGTGAATAAAACATACATGTATGATTTTGGGGCAACCTGTATTGTTGGTGCCCTTTATTGACATGACTATGACCCTTACTTCTGTTTACACCTTTGATTACAAATTAAATGCATGCTTCAAGGTTTTTCATGGTTACTTTGTAGTAAAGCGAGATACCTTTTCCAAAAACAATATATATTAATATTAGAAGATTCAGAAAGCCAGAATCTTCGACAAGCACACTACCAATTTAGAATACAGTCTAAAACCAAAAATGAAAAAGAAATGGAACAAGAAAACAGAAATAGGTTGCAAGCGTTATAGCACTCCATTAATCATCATATTAAATTTTCACCCTACAAAACCTATATATCTGTTGTGATTTCAGCGAGGAGATGTTTGATTTTAGGTCATAAACGGAGCTTGGTACGCTCCAAATTCATTCCAGCCCCAGGAAAGGACTGCGCGCGGAGCCATTTTCAAGAGAAGACAACTCCAAAGGTTGTTGAAGATTATTTTCATTTTCTTTCAAATAATTGTAATCTGGGCTAAAAGTTGTACCGGATTACCAAATTTGAGACGTTTAGCTTGATTAATAAAAAGGAAATACCCCACAAGAATGGACCAGTGAGCAAATTTGATTTTGACAAGTTTTGAGACAAAATTGTACAAAATTAAAATATTTGGTTTTGTTCATGTCTCATAACTCAAAAGTATTTTCAATTGAGAAAAGTTTGAGAAAAATCGAAAGGGACATGGCTCCAAATTTTGGAAAATTTGATCCACTTGACATGGAATGACCCCAATCTCATTCTGCTTTTATCAAAAGAGCGTTTGATTTATCCTGAACAAAAATGGTTAGTAACATTATAGAAATTGTTCTCATCAACATGTGGAAAATATTTTAATTAAATCAATTCATTGCCGAATAATTTTGAAGCATATCAATTTTTTAATTTTAAATTTATGGAAAATAGAAAAAAAACTTGCAAAAATGTCAGACTTTGATTTTCATTTGCTACTAGATACAGCATGCATTGTGATATGATTTTCTCACCAGAAAGAAGCAGCAATAAAGCGGTGGATGATTGTAAAAAATATTTGAAAGAGGGAGTTAATTCCATGGTATCAAACCTTCCAAACCACAATTACTCAGGGGTAATACCTGTGGTTGTTGGGTCTCCAAGAACCTACCCACGTATATAGAAAAGATAGAAAAGGAAGATATAGTGGATTGCTCAGAGGACTTAGAATCATGGGTGAAAGTTACTCAATGATATTAATCCTGCAAAGGCAGGTGCTCAGAAAAAAAAATCCTGCAACTACCAATAAGAGGAAAAAACAGAAGTGTGGTTAATTATTATTATACAGTGCCGGTTTTTTCATTTCGAATTCCGGCCAGACAAAAAAAAAACGGCGAGACCTCTTTTTCAAAAAAAAAATCCGGCCATACCGGATTTTTCCGGCGAACTTTCACCCATGCTTAGAATTTAGTACAAGCACTCAATAAGTAATTAAAGGAGGGTGGAGATTGGGAGACAAAAAAGTCGGATCAAAATATATGTAATGATCCTGTCTACAAGGGAAAAAAAGCTCTGAAGGAAGAAAGGGAGAAGAATAGAAAAAAAGAAGTTCATTAGGATGAGACAAAATATATTCCCCATCAGAATTATATAACGATTTTTGAACTCCAAGCTGGAATTGGTCATCAATCAACCACTACTACAAAATCTAAATAAATCTTCTATGTTTGATTCAAGAATGAGAGCTCAGAAATTTGCTCAAGATGACAGTTTCCGATAAACCCTAGAATTTTTTTTTTTAATATGATAAATGTAGCAAAACAATCAAGACGAGTGTGATATGAATGTAAAATGGATCTGGTCATGATAAGTTTTTAAGAGAGTAACAATATCATATGACATTGAAATTGATAACATTAAAATGAGATAATTGACAATGAAATTTTGATATACCAAGGATAAACATCCCCCCCCCCCCCCCCCATTTCCCAAAAAAAACAACATAAATTAACTAAAATAACAATATAAACCATTAACATTGCGAGAGATTAGTGGCAAAAAGAAGATTAGAAATTAACCTCACCTCAATCATAACAGTAACAACCAGTGCGGGAAAAGATCATTACTACTAAAGAGGAAGTAATCTGTAGTACTAAATTGAAGCAAATGCCCATGTAATGTAAGAAAAAAAGTGAGTGTATTGTGATATATAATCAACGTAAAGTATGTATTTGTGTGTAAATTGAAAGCTACAAGCCAGCAAAGGGTAGACAGATTAAGCGCCTGTACTATTTTCTTAAGCATGAATAATGCTGATTGGTTTTACAAAGCTCTGGCAATAAATATGTGTGCATGTCTATTCACCGGAAATGGGTCTTGTACCAATAGCTGCTACTGCTACAGATCCATGGATGTTTTGCTCTGGTGATCGTTCAACAAACTCCTCCTGACTTCCTCCTACACGATAAGGAATGGATTAAAAACTGTCACATCTTTCACACACACACACACACACCAAAAAAAACCCCAGCAGTGATTGCAAAGATTATGGAATTAGCAAAAGAGGGGGGATAGTAATAGGAATATCTAACCATATTACTTACGATAGACTATATTAACTGTAAAGAGTAGCTTCCCTTATTTTTTTTTCTTAGTAAATCGGTTCAGCAGAAACAGGAGTTTATGTCATGCCTTGACTTATTGATAACTTTTAAAAAATAAGGCTTAAATTGCAGGTGAGATATTAAATGTGAGAGAATCCTTTTGCAAAATGTTCATCAATTATCCAGGCCTGTAAATGGTTGGTGAAAAATTTGTCGGAACTTTTCAAACACGCGAAAATAGACCAACAGGACAAAAATATGGATTAATCAATAAACACAACACAGGTATAACATGTCAATTGACTAGTCAAATCTCGTCACTTTCCGCAACTCATCTATAATGAGGCCCTTATTTTATGGTACCAAAGAAAAAAATCCCAAGTATTTGAGAGAGTACACACATTTCTAGGCCCAGGCCCGAGTTAGAAGAATATATATTTCGAAGAAAAATAATTATTTCGCATTATTTTTTTCTGATCAACATTTAGGCTGAACCAAAGAATCCATAAGAAGGAGAAAAGAGAAACAGAGAAATGCATGTGTGTTGGTAGCAAAATAGAGAGAAACGGCCGGGTCTGCTAGATGCGTGTTAGACGTTTCGCGCGAACTTGCCGCAACCCTCTCTCGCTGCATGTGGCACAGTAGGCAGGCAGTTAATACATCCACGTCTAGCGGGGTGTGTAAGTGGCATGATAATATAGCTAACTGATAGCTGGTCTAGTCTTTGATGCGACAAATAAAAAATTTCTTTTTTTTTTTAAAGTTGGCGTTCGAAGTGGAATAAAATCTGATTTTTTTCGAGGAGCGATATAAAACTATTTTATTTTATTTTTTGTTGGTTCTGTTCTTTGATGTTACGAATATTATTTGTACTATTATTTTTTTATTTTTTTTTAATATTAGCACTTAACAGAATATATAGAGCAAAATCATACTGTCAGAAATCCGACAATAGTCGGAAGATTTACAGGCCTGATTATCTCAATTTATTTTCATCTCAAAATTGATTCAAAATGTATTCAAAATCAATTACTAACTTTCCGGAAAGGGGAAAATAATTTAAATGGCTTGTAATCAAAATTTACTAATTTCAAGTAAACATATAAGTAATAATGACATTGTAAAAGTAAAATATGGGTAAAAAGTGTGAAATACTCCATAATGAAGAAAAACAGTTTTTACTATGGCCTTATCTTTGAAATAAGAAACAGGCAAAATCAGACTAAAAACTATATGAAAAAAAAAGTTATTTCTACATGCAAAAAAAAAAAAAAAAAAGCAACAACAAAAAAATCATAAATAAAGAATTAAAACATACATAAACAGGCACCAACAAAATTGTCCATGTAAATGAGGAAAAATCCAAATTTGAAAAAACAAATATGTATCAATTTAAAATTTGATGATTTTCACCCCTATTTATGAGATGTCACTTTCAGACTGATGCAGTATAATTTAAACATATATCAATTTCTGACCAAAATTACCACATTTTCATCAATAATCATTTTATCTGCACATTAAATTTTGAATCAATAGAGCAGAAATATCAGAATTTGACCAAATTCAAGATTTTAAAAATCTGTATACACCAGTAAAATATGCATTAATTGACGGTCGGTTAATATTGCTGACAGTCTCATTGACTTATGCAACAGGTGCCTGTGGTAAGAGAATTCTAAATGCGAAGATGGTAATTTGAAACTGATTTTGTCAGCCACTGTAAAATTTATGGGTCAAATTTTGTTCAAAAGTTTGAGTTAGAGAAGAGTAATGTTTTAGAAAATGAAATTCATTACCATATCTTTTCCCAATGTTACAAAGTATCAAGGTTTGTTTATTTTGCGAAACAACATCAGCAAATATTTTCTTTTTGTCTACTGCTGTAAAAAAGAAGCGATCCTTATCCATGCAACACAAATTTTTTAATGAAAACATATGAGTACAATTACCAGACTGCCCATGGTGAGGGGGTGGGTATCCCGGTGCTGGTTGCCCTGCCTGGCCACTAAAGAAAGGTTGTGGATTGAAGGGCTGGTAACCACTTGAACCACCTGCTTGGAAGCCTTGGCCTTGTTGACCGTGAGGGAAGGCTGCCCCTGCAGGGCCTGGAGGAGGCTGGGATGACTGGTAAAGGAGAGTAATAATAAAGTAACAGTTTTAAGAATATTAACAGACCTGCCAACCTCTTGCCGACTCTACAAACCCCAAAAGTGGAATCAGACAGTCATAAATGAGTAATTTTGTAATGTTGTCAATGGCAGAAAGGAAGAATGAAAATCTAATGATTCCACAAAAGCAGAGGAGTTGGCAGGCATGGTAATGAATAAAGGAGAGGGTGATTGAAAAATACATGTGAGTGCGAAGATATGTCTACAAAATTTGTAAAAGAGATTTTCATTAACAAGTTACGAGACAACAGTCAAGTGGGTTAAACTAAAATTAAAAAGCAAATGTCAGGGACGGTAATCAATTAGCTTATTGACATTTTAAAATTAACCAAAAACCAAGTCAATCATCCAATCTTAGTGCAGGCCTGCCAATCCTTCACATTCCATTTCTAGTTAATTGACAAAATTGCGATTTGGTGTTGCTTGTGACACGAGTAAAATAATGGTGTCACTGTCAAAAGTCACACTCAAATGCTTTAATTCCCATGTATATTTCTATTTTTTAAGTCTTTGGTTTTTTAAATATTATGAAATTCCATATTTAACTGTAGTTAGCACACTTGTTTGACTGAAATTAATGATATATTATTGGTGAAATTGCAATTTGATATTGCTTGTGACATAAATGGTGTCACTGGTCAAGGATCACAAGTGACACCATATCCTTAAAATTTATGCTTCGTTCACATTATTGCCCAAGATTTTATTCCATAAGTTTCTAAATATTGCTGGTCATAAGCCCATGCAATATTACTGTTGTTAATGTACATTTATATTTATGAAATAATATATTTGCATTCCGTTGTTGGTGACTGATATTTTCTCCAAAAGTTGGTAACATTTTTGTATTATAATTGTTGTTGATTGTGTCTTTTTGTTTATATCTCACTAAATAAAGTTTTATGCTGGACAAAAATCATTTGGTTATTGAGTTTTTTGGCCTCAGTCACCGGTCACATGTGAAACCAGTAACATGTAGGTGTTGACGTTATTGTGCTGTGTTAGACCATATTGTTATCTAAAGGGCCTTTGATTTATGAAGTACAGAGTTTTGGCTTCACATTTCGATGCATGAATGGACTATTATGTCACTTTTATTTTGAGACAAAAACTGACATCTCAGATACACTTAAAATTATTCTTACTTAACCAGATTCTACAAAAAGAAAACTGAATCCAAATATGTGACCCTCCGCCTCGAAGCGGTATTAAGTCGGGATTTGGAAAACGAAGAAAACCGGTTTTAAAGTGGAAATGGTCAAAATTATCAAATTTCAGTTTTTGGTTGTTTCAGAAACTACAATCATTTTTCTACATGAAAACATAATAATTCAACATAAATATTGAAGATAAGTTATATAAATTTCAAGTTTAAAAATGCAACTATCAGTGACACATTCAAAACGAGAGTTGACTTTCTCTCAGAGAGCCACCCTTTCCAAGGCTTAGTAATACCGAGTCTTTTTCTCCGCCAATAAGATGTAAGATATCACA